>NC_040024.1:4457223-4618527 GCF_000972845.2 Larimichthys crocea | reverse complement strand
TTTTTAGAACGTATCCCCCGCTATAAACGAAATCCGCGAAGTAAGTTTTACAATTATTATACATGTTTTAAGACCGTAAAACCCCTAAGCACACACGTTCATACTGTACAGTACACTGTAAAAAAAAAAAAAAGCATGCAAAATGACACTAAAAAAAACTTTGAACCTCTGCTGGAGCAAAGACATGCAGGTTAATTGACCCTATTGCCCAATGACAGCTGGAAATACGGAAAATGTCTTGATGTGTAAATAGTATTTCTCACAGCCGACATTTCACTTGTCAAAGCAGGAGAAAAATACCTATCCGTTGGGAGCAGTGCCTCTAATTATTATCTTCTCGGTCATGTTGCCGGTCAACCAGCGGAGAAGTAAAAACAACTCGGAGCCAGGCTAGCTGTTTTTAGCGTCTTTATGCTAAGCTCTGGCTTCATATTTAACGCACAGATATAAAAAGTGATTTCAATCTTCTTGATTAATCTTGGCAACACCAGCAGGTAGTCGAAATACAGAGGAACGTTTTATGCTCTGAACTCCTGCAAACTCCAAGTTGGTGTTGCTATTATTAGCACACGTATGTTTCCATATACTGAACATTGGTATTTTCTTTTTCAACGTATGTTTCCATATACTGAACATTGGTATTTTCTTTTTCAACACTATTATTCTTTAAATAAATGTATGTATATCTTTATACAGTTGTCCCTCACTATAACACGGTTCACCTTTCGCGGTTTCGCGGATTTTTTAGTGTAATTCTGCATGCTTTTTTTTACAGCGTACTGTACAGTATGAACGCGCATTGTGTTCGACACCGTCAGAGGAACTGTGAAATACGCGTGAGTTACTGGTAATAATTTCTTACGTGTCAAAACTCGTAGATTGATCATTAAAATTAGATTTGTTAAAAATGTTCAGGCTTGAAAACAGGTTTTGATCTTTGGTTTCATTTACTAATACAGTATCGTACTTATTTTTGGTAAATCTGCGAAAGTTTGAACTTTGAGAGTGTTTAAATAAATGTGAGAAAATGTTAATGCCTGTCTGAGAAAAGTGTATAAAAGGGTTAGGGGTTTTACGGCCTTAAAACATGTATAATAATTGTAAAAAATAAAGTTGATTACTTCGCGGATTTAATCTATTGCGGGTTATTTGTTATTTTTAGAACGTATCCCCCGCGATAAACGAGGGACCACTGTACATACATTCTTTACGCTCCTTACGCATACACACTTTAATACGTGCACAAAAACACGTACAAATGTTTATTGTCTTTCAGTTCAGTATGTTTCAATCGATTTCCTTAATTGGTGTGTACACCGCTGTGTGCTGAATAGAAATGGCCTCCGTTAAATAGATTTTGTAGCCACGTATCGCTGCAGACTTTCGGCACATACCTTCAACATGAACCAGCCAGATGAAAAAGTGAATAATAATAACAATCCAAATGCATGGCTGAATGTGTGTTGTATGGCGATTTGTTGCTCGCAGAAGTAGTACACAGCATCACTCAGTCTGCTTTTCAATTAAATCCAATACTTTTTTTTTAAACAAATACAATGAATTATGAATGCAAACACCGCAGCAAGCAATAAATAATCTATGCTAATTTGTTCTCTCCATAGATGCCTACTGAGTGTTTTATGCCATTTGCAAACAATGCAAGACTCCATGCTGATTTACACACACACACACACACACACACACACACAAATTGCCATGGCGAGACAGAATTGGCTGCACTGAATCCCCAGGCTGCTTCACCGAAATGCAACCAGACAAAGTCCTCACACACACACACACGAACCCATACACAGGGAGAGGGATTCCCCAAACGCACATACATCACTAGCACATAAACATGCATCAAGCACACACACACACAGCTGACCACAGCGTGCAAGCATCTGAGGAGAGTTATTAACACGAGCGGACAGGAGGGAAGAAATCTGCCTTGCTAAAGGGCCTAATGACCTCATCCGTGGCCGGCAGCCGACGTGACTGATAACATCCATGAACACGCGCGCCGCCGGAGGCTCGTCCTTTCCCCTGCCCTCTCCAACACTGTTCTCACTGTGTTGTAAGGGTTTAATTTTACACCACGCTACATTGCACCCTGATGAGCAACGAGCTGCACCTTCCTCAGAGAAGCGTCTGTTTCGGTAACAGCGACTGGTGCAGTGTTTCTTCAAATAAACCTAAAATACTCAGCGTGTGTGTGTGTGTTTCTCTCTTTCATTTCCACACAAAGCACAAGTGAAGTCAACACGACGATAAAGATATACAGGGGCCGTAAGAAACAGATCAAAAGATGGATTGAGATTTGCAGAGGAAGAGATGAAAAACAGATTATCTCTCCGCCGACTGGTGTTTCAGTTTCACCTGTTCTCTCGTGTACTCTCTGGATTTCTCTCGCTCTGTTTTTTTTTCCTTCTTTCCGCTCGCTGGCTTTGTGTGTTGTGTTTGCGCGAGTGTGTTTGTTTGCATGACATAAAGCTTTGTGACAGGTCTGAGCACGGGCGACTGATGATGATACCAGCCGCAAACTCCCTTCCCTTCCTTTAGCTGTTCTATATTCTGCTTTTATGTCAAGACTATTTCTGTTTAAAGTTTTTATTAATTCAAATATGAACATAAAATTAAACTTATATAATAGTAAACATTGACATTGACAGACAGTATATCCAACATACAACTAAGTGGCAACCTCAGGTGCTGGCAAATGAAGCTAATAACTAAAAACTGTAATTGAGCGGCCACTTGAGGCTGGCTACAGAACGAGTCAGTCTCCATAAGTCCCCATGTTCAAACGTCCAACTTCACAGCAGAAATAAACATGTTTACAGCCTGGTACAAAAAACTGTTTTGGTCTCCCCATTCATGACAACCGTGAGGTGGTTCTGATGATATTAAGGCTTGAAGTTGCACATAATGAACAGTGTGACCGCTTAATGAACAGGTAAGTGCCTTAGATCCGCTGATGATCCAGGTCTTTGCCGATTTTTAGATTAGCCGGCAGGTGGAAGAAGCAGTACAGCGCTTTGGAAACCTGGTGACGTCACTCAGGCTCTGTCCATTCTTTATACTGTCATTGAATACAACTATGATACTATGATAAATGAACATCTATGAAACAAAAAAATAAACATTCAACAGCAGATATTCAAAGTGTCCTGGAGGTCCTAGAAACAAAAAAATCCAATCCCATGTCCTCTTAAAGTTTCTATTTAACATGTGACTGACATCACTTCCATCCATTTATTAATATCTGGAACAACTGTACTCTCAACTGTGACCACCCCAACCTTTAAAACTGATGCTGGTATTGAGAAATATTTGGCCCTTTTAGACATAGTCTTGGCGATACACGCCTAGCTACTTCACTCAAGTGTTCCAATACTTCCACCCAAAAATGGGTGAACCAGTTTACATCCCCAAATTATGTAATTCACTCTGAAATTCACAACATAAATTCATTTCTAGTAAGCCTGTTCTATGTTACAGGAGTAAAATAACATCAATGAATTCACTTATACTGAATAAATTCCCCCTCTTGCCTCTCTCATGCGTTTCCTGATATAATATATATAACCAGTCCTCAGGTTTTTACACACATCCTCTAATAATCATAATGTTTGGTAAAACATGTCAGGGTAATCCTGAACTTCCATCCTTGGATTTTTGTTCCAGTTAAATTCGTGAAACAGTCGGTGATTTGCAAATATTTCCATAATTGCTGACTATTTCTCATCTCCAACTACAAGCTCCTCTAATTATCTTAAATAGATACAGTAGATACAGTAAAGAAGGAGTGTGTGTGTGCCAGTAAAAAGGCCAGAAAAGACAGATATGTGCTCTGTGTACCTGCCTCCGAGGCTTTGTGAGTCTACAGCACTCTTAAAGTGGATTTTCAACTAATACCCTTCAACTTACTTCTGCCCACCCTCTGGCTATTTTATTAATTTCCAATTTTCAGTATTGCGACGCCACAGCGTGCTTTCCAACCCCCGTGCTGTTTTCTGTGTTTTTTTGTGTTTGTTTTCTTGTTTCCCGATCCATTAGCAACCCCTATAGCGTAAAGCTCCACCAGCTCAGCTCTCCAGGATCGGCTGGAAGAGATATCCATTTCTAGATGTAAATAAATCTGTTACTTCCCTGACAGCACAATTCATTAGCTCTCGCAGCAATCTGTCTGTTCATGCAGAGTGCTTTGACGCTGCGGCAAGTGTTTGTGCAGCAAAAGAGAGAAAGGGTGGCGGTGGTGGCGGAGGGGTGTAAGGGAAATGTGTCAGCTTGCTCTTTGGAGGTTTGGGTGTGATTACAGGAGGGAAATGCTTTCAGAGGACAGAGCAGCATGTGCACGGGGGTTAACTGTGAGTAATTGCAGTATTGCCCGTTCTGTTACCTCATGGCTGGCTGTGTTTGCTGATTATTAATTGAATTAAATGATTTTTTTCTCTCTCTCTCAAACTGGCGCTGCTTTCCCAGAGAGAGTTATATAACAAGTCAGTTATACATACGATTCAAACTGAGTTTGTCACAGCTAAACTCAAGATTAATAAAAAAAATGTGATAATGATTTGTCCCTGAACTGAATGAATTTCCCACCACACATGATCCAGCCAACCCGAACCATTTATCTAATATGAGGTGGGTTTGATACAATAGTTCAATGATGTGTGTTATTCACTGCTAACATAACGCTCCATCCATCCACATGATATTTAACACTTCAAAACAAGGTAGGGGGATAGGTAGGCGAGGCGACCATGCCCACTTAAGAAACCTGAAGTGTACCATTTCATACCATTGGTGCAGCTTGTGTTTTATCACAGAGTATCTTTGGTTTAATTACGCTACATCACACGTTCTGATCAGTTGTAGGTCCGTCCATTTCCACATCCAGAGGCATTTTGCCCTAAATGATAACATTCCTTGAAAATCTAAAATGAACTGAGAGAATTCATCAGAGTTTTCTGATGAGCAGTAAAGTAAACTTCTGCAAGCTGTAGCTGCTGTTAACTAATGGTAGCTCAGATTTTTAGCAGAGCTGTGTGCTTGGAACAGGTGTTTTTATTGGACCAGCAGAAAGAGGAGGTTTTCAGGCCATGGGCGTGGTGATAATGCTGATGGGGAACGGAGCTGGTGTCATGCCAGAACTGGAGCTGGGCAATCGGGCAATGTAATGAATGAACATGAGAAGAGAAAATGAGAAAGTGAGCGGGCAAAACAAACACCTGAAGTAAAATGAGTAAATCTGGGACTGACTTTTAGTTGCTGGCAAGAGCTTCATGAAGCCGAGCTGTTAGACTAATGAGTAATATTAGCAGGCTGCTACATCTTATGTTGTTGCACTTGCTCGATGTTTGGCTCTGACTTTTTGATCATGAGTCATGAGGTAAAAATACCAATTTCTACGCAATGTTGCGGGTGTGGCCATGCCTTGGTTTTGTACCCAGAGATCGGAGTTCATGACTTGCATCAAGTCAGCTACTGATCCTAACACACTTGGTTAAGGTTAAGAAAAGACGCTGGTCCCCTTGTCCTGCCTTGTCAAGTCACTGCTGACCTTTTGAATATATAAGACATTAGTGTTTTTAATGAATACTTTGAGTTGTCTCAACAAAACCATAAAAAGTGAATCATTCATTAGTTACCAGACCAAATATTTAAAAGGAAAACACAAATGAAATCAGTTCCCTTACATCCTATCCGAATCTTCCTCTGCGGATGTATGGAGTATTTTGGGGAGATTGGGTTGCCATGTTTTATCTCCACCATGATTGAGCACCTCTGCTTGCCTACTGTGCACGGGATAAGAATTCAAAGAGTGAGAGGCACACTAGTTGCACACTTGAAGAATATGAATAGTTTGGTTTATTTATCGCCCATGTATTTTAACTCCGTCAACAAGGCGTCAACATGGATCTCTCTGAATTCACCACATTTGATGTCTGACTCTGGGGTTTTTTTATTTATTTTTTTATAGCTCGAGCAAACCGACACTACAAAGCTCGTTTGAACTCGACAGCTGCACAAATTTGTAATTGAACCTCTATTTGCAGTACAACCGAGGTGACATTTAATTTACGCCTTTTTTTTCTCCAAATACCGCAGCGAGGAAAATTATTTTTCAAGCGCATAAACATGTCACCATGTTATCACAGGAGTTATGTAATATTTTCATCCTGCGAGCAGAGGTAGCAACCCTTGAGTTATTTCGGTATTGAACTGTAAGTACATTACAGCCTCGTAATGAGCTTACAGGCTTTACACTTATATTGATCCCAAACACTGCACTTGCATTTTAATGTGTTTGACCACCAAGCATGATAGATACTGAATCTACTTAAACAAGGTTATATTGTTAGGCTCCTACTTTTGTCCTGTTAATTCCCCGAGCAGAATATTTCTTGCATGATATGATGTTTTGATAATACTCATTAATTTCTTGTGTTTGCAAACAGTGCTTATCTGCATCTCCGCTTTCCCTCTAGTGATCAGATCATCCCTTGTGATCGGTGAGTTGCAGCCACACAGTGAGAACAAACACGTCTGTCCTGATAAAATCCAGTTTGTCACTGTTTCCCTGAGAGAATCTGAACACATTATCAATGCCAACACTTGCCGGAGAGCTACCTGATGTTTTATGTCAATGCCCAAAGAGAGTGGTTAGTGATATACAGTATGTGGAGCCAGCAACATACTAAAAAAACTTAGTTTGATGAGGAAGATATGATAAAGTTACTATTATTTAAATGAATTCAGATGAGGAGCCCCTGACACTATGAGGGACATGCAACAGGGAAAGCTTACATTTGTTGCTTCAGATGAGCTCACTTGGTCTTGACAGCGTAACTTGTCTACCATAAAATAAGATTTTAAATTATTTTGATGCTACACTGACGAGTAATCAGGTGAATGGTATTTTTTGGTGAAACTGGATCACATTTTATGGAAAAAAAGTTCAGTTTTTTTTACCTTTGATGTCCTTTTGGTCGCTTCGTCTCTACTCTCTGTGATTTACAGAGTTTTCCTGACAGTAAAGCAAACTGCTGCCAGCTGTAGCTGCTGTTAGCTCAGTTTGTTAGCCGGGCTGCCCGGACTGTGAATTCAGACCACCGGGAAAATTGGGTTTTTATGCCCAGTGTGTGGGGCGAATGCTTCCAATGTTATCCCAGAACCAGAGCTGGGCAAGTGGGCTTCAATGGGCATAACGACAGAGGTGAAAAGACCAAAGAGGATGTTGCTGGAAGAAGCTAAGAGTAGAAAAATGGGACAGTGACCGAGCAAGAAGTTGCGGGACAAGGACTCACTTAACGTCACTCACATGTCGTAGGCTGGTAGCAAAGTTGTCGATTCACTAGTTTTTGATCATAAGTTATGTAATCATAACTAGCTGTTTCCCTATGTTTCCTGTCATTATGCTAAGCTAAGCTAAGTAAGTTAATCAATCTTCTCATCTCAACTCTTGGCTGAATAGACGTTTCACAAAATGCTTTAAAAGTAAATCAGTTCGCTCTGATTCGATTTTGTTAACATCAATTACCATCTTTGGATAAAGCCTGACCCTGCTCAGCAGCATTATTCCACTGATTCCCTTTTGGTCACTGCAATCCAGACGAATGGCAAACCTCATTCATAAAAAAAAATCTCTTAACAGATGCCATACATTAATTAACAGTTCTGAATGCTCCAACAGCGACTGTAGCCAATAGCGTCACTGCTAACGAGGTTTGCAGGGCACACTGTGAGTGACGGCCAGCTCGAACTCGCTGGCTGAACAGCTGATGGAAGCACTCCTGAAACGCCGGCTTTTCAGTTCCCATTAATGTTTCACAATTTCACTGAGGGAATTCATGTTGTGTCGCCTCTCTGCTAACAATGCTGCTAACAACCAATAGCAGGCACAGTAACAGCGTTATTTATTTAACAGCGAGCTGGTACCGAGCCCAGATTCTTACCGTTTATGGACAGCACTGCAGTGTGTTTGTTAGCTTTGATTTAAAACAGCGACTTTCACTCTAACTTCTGTTTTTGACTGAGGTGCCTGTTGATGATGGTGTCACTGCAGCTTAAACCATCAGTCCAACTGTGCTGCTGAAATCAATGGATCCATCGATGGAGCAGAAACCACACTTCTAACAAATGCAATTGGTTTGTTAAGAGACATAAAATGAGGTTGAGATTGAGAGAGTGAACAATTGAGGACCAATAATGAGACTGTAAAGTGTGATGTTGAGGAACCCCGATGGGAGTGACACTCAGGATTGGGGCAACATCTCGATAAGGCGTCACAGCTTGATCGTCTCCCCTGTGGTTTTCCGTAATGAGAAGGAAGGAAACGAGGAAGCAGCTTTGGTGGTGTGGTCCCATGATCTACAATTACAATAATTTCCTCATTAAAGATACAAACTGATACTGATTTGACACCTTCAAGCAGTTAGCAGTTTCAGCACATACAACAACATCACAATCTTAATTAGCAGCAACATTTGACTGCCAGAACGCTGCTGCCCGATTTTTAGTGGGCACGTCCAGACGTGAACATATCACCCCTGTGCTGGCGTGACTCCACTGGCTCCCAGTCTGTTTTAGAATTGATTTTAAACTTCTGTTGTTTGTTTTTAACGCCATTAATGGCTACCTGGCTGAGATTTGAACTTTTCGCAATTGTGGCAGAGTCCTGCGCTCTTCCGAAGCTTCTGCTGGAGGCCCCGAGGTCCAGACTTAAACAGTGGGGCGATCGTTTCATTTGCCGTCACTGCTCCCAGACTGTGGAACAAAACTAGTGATCTCAGCCTTTTTAAATCAAAACTTAAGACACACTTTTTTAGATTAGCGTTTTATTCTAGACTAGTTACACATGTTCCTTTTTTAATTTTTTAAATTCTTTAACTGTATTTTAATTTAACTGTATTTATTTATCTATGTACCTGTTATGTTTTCTTTCTACGGCTTTGTTGTAAAGCACTTTGGGTACCATCTGGCTATTGTAAAGGGCTATATAAATAAACTTGATTTGATTTTAATTTGCCAAACTATAAATCTAAAACATATATACAACTTACATTAATCTGTTGCAATATTCACTGCAACCACTTTGACTCCAGCAGCTTCCTTGACCACTGAAGGCGAGAAAAGGCCCAACTTTTTGATTGTTATGATTAAACCATCCAGGTACTCTGCAGTACACTGTAATACGCAGTGACTGACAGTGTGAACACACCTATGTACTTAAAATAGCAAGTATAAGTATGGAAGAACGCAAATTAAGACACAGTCGGAGAGATGTTTTGTCATGTGTGGGTGGAGAACAAAACAGAGCTAAAAGGAGACTCCCTCCTTTGTGACTTCGCTTAATTGAAGAAAACTATATATAGTACACATTATGACATGTTTAAATATTAAATATCAGATAGCATTTCTAAGCATGTTGCACTATGAATCTCATTTCATTACCATTATACCACTGAAGAGAACAGTACAGGAACCAATAGCAGGTTGACGCTTGCTTTATCCTGTCGTATGCTATCTCCATGTGTCGCTCTGCTTTTCTAGCCTCTGCCCCCCCCCCACTACCACCACCACCACCGCCGCGTGCTGCTTAAGCAAATATAGAAAGAGACATTTGCTTGTGTGACATGCGAAGCCACGCACGGAAAACCCTTGAGAAGGTGCATCCGCACTTTCAACACACACTCTTACATAATAGATAGAGGCTCTGGCAAAGAAGCGAGGCAGCACAAAAGGAAAGGGGGAGACTATTGTGGTGTGTGTATATATGAGGGTGTGTGCAAGAGAGAGGGTGTATGTGTGTGTGGAAGGAGGTGGTGGTGGTGGTGGTGATGGAGGGGGGGCACAGAGAGAAAACTAATTAGCACAGCACTTTAAGCATCACGGGCCACAGACTGCTGCGAGTGGGGACTGCCACAGACAATCCCAGTCAATTTTCCCACTCAGCGGAGAGAGCTGAGGCATGCTCTGACATTGTGTTTTATCTCAGCGGGCCTCTTCACTCATGTCAAGAGCTGGAGAGAGAGAGAGAGGGGTTGTTGGTCAGCGAGTGGAGGAGAGAGAGAAAAAAAAGACGGTGAATTAAGAAGAGAAAGAGCAGATAGAGCGAAATAGAGTAACGGCACAAGTGGGGACACAGCTTAGAAAGTAAAATGACACAGGCAGAGAGGGAAGATGAAGAGCTGCAGCATGGCGGCGTTTCGATGGAAGGGTTATTTTAGCTGTGAATGACGTCGAAACGGAGATGAGCGACCTGGAAGCGTCTAAGTTGTCGAGGACAATCCAGAGGATTGAAAATAACGACCCGGCCTTTTTTGTGAGAATCGTTTGCTGCAACGCACAGTTTGACTCGCGACACGACTCCCGAGTGCGTTCGATGAATACTGATGAATACCTAAAGCCCCTGCGCTCCGTCTGAGGAAAACAAATAAACACAGCGTTCACCGTGGCTTTGTGAAGGCACCCAGCATAAAAGAGAGACTAGTCCCACGTTAGCCCGCATGGCCCCCTGTATCTAATCTGAATAAATCATTGTACGAGACAGCCTTTGCACTTTAACAGCTCTATTTTTACGGTCTCCCTGCCATTAGCATTAGACACACAATACCCATCTACCCCTTCATGTGCTGCAGTATGCATCAGCCCAAACTGTTCAACCACTGCAAAGCATGATGGATATCCAATGGTGAATTGTTATGTTCAAAAACACTATTGTGACGTTGACATTTCTAGGTTGAAGTAAAATATCCAAACAACTAGGCTGCTGGATGGATTGCCATGAAATTTGGTGATCATTGGATTGGAGCCGCCAGTAAAGCTTTATAAAAAGCAATCGAGATGGCACAGAAAGTGTTCATACATGCTGTCGTCTCGGTTCATTCTTATGTTTGCACGTTGAATATCAAACGCTTTCTCCAAAGTGTAGCAAGACAAATAAAATTCACCCATTGAGTAATGATCTCTATTTCATGGACTGTATCTCGCTGTCTCCACGCGCCTTGTTAATTCTCTTATTTCCAGACACTAATTGCCGCACACAGTCTGTGCAATGATCTCCCATTCATCCCCTGCCATTCTCCATGTGGGGTTGAATAACACAATAAGTGAAAATACAGAAGGAGTTTTGGAGAGTTAACCAAAAACAAGGATGCTTTTTTCCATTTCACACACACACACACTGAGAATCTGTTGGAATTCATTAGCGGGCCGCTGATTTATGGCGCACTGTTGTCAGCGCATAATTAGCAGTTGAGGGTTGTTTGTGAAGGCTTTGCAAGCCGAGTGGAAAGTGTGCAGTGGAGAGGATTGTCGTCCAAGGTCAACACAGGCCGAAGGGAAGGAAGGAAGACGCAAAGCAACCGGACCAGATACATTTAACGAACGCCGAAGTCGACATGATTAGCAGATCGTTCAGTTCGTATAAAGGTAAACGATGAATTCACGATGAATCAATATTTTCTTTAAATGTATCTCATGGTCACAGAAGAAGCTTGTTATGTTGGCATGAAAAGATAATTATATTCACAATGCCAAGGAAAAGGCCATGACAATACTACGCACTTATGTTTTTATGCGCCTTTCATAAGAATGTATGGAACTAGTGTGAAGTTGTTACAACAGAGGAGGCTAGGTTACATTTGTCCGCTGTTCACAGTCAATGTGTTAAGACTGGTACTCTACAAAAGGTAGGACTCAGAAGCATGACTCGAAAAACAGTTCAGGGTTCAAACGCAAATCAGTTTACTAGTCAGAAGGAAGGTTCGGTACACGGTAATCAATCAGATAAGGCAAACAAATCCAAAAAGGGCTAGGCAAAGGTCAGTAAACAGGCAAAATCCGATCACTAGAAAAAAATCACAAAGCTGGGACGTAAGGCACTGAGGTACAAAACGAACTGGCACAGAGAGCAGGAGAAACACAGACTAAATGCACAAGAGAGGGGAGTGGTAACAAGACACAGGTGAATCTAATGAGGGCGGGGCAGGAAGTGAGCTGGTCTGAAACGAGAGGAAGGGTAAGTTTCACAATAAAACAGGAAACAAAACACTTGACCTTAAGAGGATTGACGAGATGTGTCACAATGTTGCTTTCTTTTAAAGCTGGTCAATATTATTTCCCATTAACCGAGACGTTTTTGTGTCTGAACATGTAAATATATGCTCACCTTGGCCTTATAGAGCTTTACAGCTCATCGTTTAGCCTCGATTTGACTGTTTTGGTTTACTGTCAGCGCTCTCAAAGTGTCATTTTTTGGCTGCATTAGAGAAAAAAGCTCTTAAAAACCCACCGGACACAACCTGCTCAGCATCGAAAGGCTAACAGACATAGTAAGCGACCAGCTGGTGCATTTAGGTGTGGTGGAGACCCAAAATGGAGCTAAAAGAGAGTGAGTACTGGATAGTTTAGGGCTAGATATTTGGGATGTATTTAACTGCCTCCTAAGAAATTGTGTCCTTTATATAATAATTACCAAAGGTCACTTTTAATGTACAACCTCATATTAAGTTCTAAGATTCTCTAATTAACATTTACTCTATTAGTACACATCAGATTGTGTCGAACATGCAGTTGGTGGCCAGATTGGCTAGTGGTCTCACCGATATTGTTATAGGCTACCATTTTTGGTGCAGAAAGGTCAGTGCATTGATATTTATCCATGCTGTGTATTGTCACTTCTGGCCATCATTATCCGTCTCAGTTCCTGTAACCCACACACACACACACAGAAAATCAAAGGTGTGTTCATCTTAAAAGGAGGCTGGATCTGTGTCTGATCTGATCTCAGGTCAGCCGGCCTCACTTCAAGCAAAGCATGGCTCATGTGTGTGTGTGTTAGATCAATACCCAGTTACAGACCGCTCAGCTCCAGCTCCACCCTGCCTCAGGGCCTCAGCTCTGGGTAACACACACACACATAAACACACACAGGTCTGACAGAGCTTTTAACCACCACGTATGAGTCTATCTCTGCTTCTGGCACAAAGAGGGAAAACAGAAATAAAGCAGAGGAATGGGGAAAGGTTGGAAGGCAGTGGGCGGTAACCCCATGAGAAACTAGTTTAATCATATGACCACAGGAGAGAGAGAGTGTGAGGGAGGGAGGGAGAAAAAGTAGTGAGCGAGAGATTAAAAATGACAGATAAGGAAACAGAGCGACAAGGACAAAGAGACAGAGAAAGCTGAGAAAAAAAGAAAAATGTGCAGACGGCGGAAAAAATAAAGACCCAGCGAAAAATGGGAATTGATGGCCTTTTTTTTTTTTTTTTTTTTTTTTGCTGTCCTTTCTCCTGCCTTAGCATAAATGACAACGTGTCACACGCGCCCAGCTGTGATTTGCCAAATCCTGCTTCCCGTTAGTGACAGCGTGCGGAGGTGAGCCTCTTCTTAGCTGCAGGAGTTCCCCTTCATACCTTCATAGTAGTGCTGAACTCCATTTTTTTTCCGTCTTTTCCTTCCACGAGGCTCTTTTATTAGTAACTGTCTGAAAGTGTGGAAGTTAGTGCGAAAGGGAGCGTCGGGTGGGTGGGGGGAGCAGGGCGATACCTTTAGGCGTCCGCTGTGCTCCACACGTCTTGGCGAGGTGTAAATTGAAATGGAAATGTGATTTTGGCTTTGATTAAAAACTTCTGCATTTTAATATTTCACATTATCTTCGACCTTGCCCTGTTCAGTCTCAGTGTTTCCCACAGAGAGCTCGAAAAAGAAGCACAGCTTGGGACTTCTTTCAGTTAAGCCTTTTTTTAAAAAAATGTTTTATTTAAAAGGAGTAATAGACATTTGGGGGAATTGCAAATTATCACGTCAGCCCTGCTGTTGTAAATTTATAGATAGCTGCACAAGTGTATTTATTATGATTACATTGCAAGACATAGCAGCCAGCTAATATTACTAAGTCCAACAGCAAGAAGCCCACCTCGACATCTGTCTTTCAGCCTTTTGTTTCACCAAGCTCTCGCCGATGCCTAAAAGTCAGTCCCACATTTACTCTTGTCCAATTTTTGCATCAATGTACCTTTCCCAGTGGTCCAAAACACCTGTCGTACAAACACTAACACTCCCATTGCCAAATTCTCGAGCATGCTTAGAATGCAAAGTCAGATTTGGATCTGGTCCGAAGTAGGCCGGACTAAGGTGTTTACAAGAATTTTAAAAGTCCAAACTATGTCTGATACGTTCAGAAATTCGAATTTTTTGCTGCATGTAAACGCACTGCAACTCTCCTTCTGTCCAGGTTACACTGATTGGTGAGGAAACGAATGAGCTTATTGATCAGATTCCCCTTTTGTCATTCCTTTCATGAGAAAAAGTCATCTCGGATATTTCATCCATCAACAAACACCTTTGATTCCACCTCGTGCGCGGCACAGCCCCGCCTAATCAAAACACAAACCACAGACGGATGAAGAGAAATGGATTCAAAAGTCAGCTTCTTTGACGCTCTGCTCAGAATTTATTGATTGCCTTTCCCTTTTTCTGTCTCCCGTTCTTTTCTTCTCTCCTCTCTCCTACACCGAATTTTGTGAAACCGCCGTAATCACCGGCAATTTGCAGGGCGCCTCGCAGCTGGACTCCTGCCCGCTGCTGACAGAGTGCGAGCACGTCAGTGTGTAAAAATATGTGTGTGTACAGGAGGGGTGCACACACACACACACACACACACACACACACACACACTACTTTCTGTATGCTTTTTTTGCATGTGTGTCTAAAAATGTCTATTTTGGGGAATAGCAGACCGTCTCTGTTGGATTGGACTTGGTGTTTCGGTTGAGGTCCTAGGTTGAGATTTTTGATTACCTGGGGTGGTCCCTCGACTTAAATTGAGTCTTGGACACACACAGACACACACACTGATACATTTTGAGCACATACACCTTCATTTCTGCTGTGGCTGCATCCCATGTTGCAATAGTGTGAATGATCAACACTCACAGTAGTTTGGGTCTTTAACAGGGGGTCCGCAACCCCTTGGGGTCCTCAGAGTCAGTGCAGAAGATCTGAAAGTGTTTTGTGTGTCCAACATATTATTGTGCTCATCAGATGGTAGCTAATTCATTCACACACTGATGGCACAGCCTTTGGGAGCAATCTCGGGTTCAGTATCTTGCACCAGGGCTGAAATGAGCATCTTCCGCCGGGGGTTGGAGTAGAGCCGGTGCTCCTTCGCATCCAAAGGAGCCAGTTGAGATGAGCTGAGGCTCGGACATCTGATTAGGAGGAGACCCTGGAGTGGACCCAGAACCCGTCGGGGGGACTATATTCCATCTAGACTGAGAATGCCCCCGGGATCCTCCAGTCGAAGCTGGAACGTCTTGCTGCCACTGCGACCCAACCCCAGATAAGGGAAAGAAAATGGATGGCTCTTCCCTGCAGACTGGAGGAGGCAAGAATCAAACCACCGATCTTCTGAGCCGCCATACATACAGTAACCCCTCAGCTATATATAATAAAGAGCCCCTCCTCCATCTCTTTATCAGCTACACTGGTCTTTTCATATTAACTGTGTTTTTTCCCCTTTTCATGGTGAGTTTGTTTTTATTTCTGTTGACTTGTCTTGTTGCAAATACTAAAAAAAAATATGACCAGCACACTTCAGAGAATCTGTGCTGGCTGATTTCCCTGCACTGCAAGACGGCAGCTGTCAGCGTTGAAACAAAATCCGCTGACATTCGACGTGAGAGCAAAACTCCTAACGCAGCTCAAGACGGGGGGGAATATCGCTGGCTGGAGCTAATAGTATGTGTCTTGCAATTTCCTTGCCTTGCCGTTTCCATTTGGCCGGACAAATTGAGAATGAAATCGACAAGAAATTCCACATGGTAGCATGTAATATCATGTAATTATGTAGAGATCATTGAGAGGCCGTGGATTATTAGGCTTTTTATTGTCACGGATGTTGTTAGGCCCAATGCCAAACACGATTGCCTCCCATTAATTTCCAGCTTGGTTTAATAGCCATAATAAGCAATTTCGTCCTTCTGTTATGACTTTTATTATATATTTAGGAACTGCACAAAATCATAGAATCAGTGTCAGTCATTGGTGCGTCTGATATATCCAGAAATATCAGGTTGAAAAGGCTCGATGATGTGTGTGAATGAATGACTTCCTACAAGGATACAACTACTCGTGCAGCATAAGTCACCTTGACAGCACACCCACCTTTAACTCAGATCCTGAACTCTCTTTGAAGCGAAGCATGCACTCACAATAAAAGTTTACACACAGACACTTGATAAGACACCTATACACCATCCAATCTCTTTCAATCACACACACACACGGACGCACAATGGATGCAATCCATTCCACGGAAACATCAATAGCTCCGACGGCTGATAGGTGTGATAATAATATCAGGACAGGCTTGGAAACAAGGAGCTGTGGAACAATGGGATAGGACCGCACGATTCCCTGTCAGGCCAACGATGGGAAAGGAAATGTGTCTTTAATAACCGTTAAGGTCAATAAAACAGAAAGAAAAAAAAGGGCTTATTTTCTGAGCGTTATCTAATGATACCTCATCTTGTCCATTTGTCATGCTTTCACCACCAGCTATGCTTGCACCTAAGGAACAGAGGTACTATAGGAGTGAAGGGGAAACATAGCAGCTATTAGCAAGACCATCCCTGAAAACACACACACACACAGTCTAAGTGTGTATGCTTAAGGCCTTCTTTTCATCTCCCACAATCCCAACACGACACAACACGGTCACCCTGAACCCGGCTTTTTTCACACCTTCCCCACACAGAGACGACAAGGGCGTACAGTATCGGCACACCTCTCCAAAACAGGGAAATATTATGATTGTCGTTTGTGTGTCGGTCATTCATATTTTTCTGCAGTCTCAGCTTGAATGTTACCAAAGAGAAATCACGTGTTCCTGTGCACTTTTCATGCAAAATATATTGTCACTGTTTATCCTGGAGCCTTTAGGTCTGCACTCAAAGCACTCTGCTTGGTCCCAGCAGGACTGGATGCTTTTTGGACTATCTATTTTTTGTCATTTTCACTTCACTTTAAACTGAAACGGCTTTTTACACCATTCTGTTATTGGATTTTTATTGAGCTGAATGAGCTGAGTTGGTCGTTGGTCTCGTTTAAGCAATGCAAGAGGAGGACAATCCACTCACACCGTAATAATTAAAGTCTAAAAGTCTTATTCCTTCTGTTGCCACCTTTATTTTTTTATTTGTTTCTTGTTTGGGATGGAGGCACCATAATTAAAGGTCAACATTTCTCAACTTTAAAAAGATAGTAACTGCAGCACAGCTGTTCCCAGAATCCTGTTTTGAGAGGATTTTTATACATACATTCATGGTCTCCAGAGGAAAACACCCTCTAACATTGGTGATCCCGCGACTTTTCCTCGAGCTCCTCCATAAAGTTGACACTTTTGGTTCTTAGTAAGAAGTTTCAACAACTATTGGATTATTCCCATTAAACATATTTTCGTGGTACCCAGAGGTTGAACCCTGACAACTTTATGCACTATGACACTAACAGTTTGGACAAACATAAATATACAGTGGTCCCTCGTTTATCGCGGGGGATACGTTCTAAAAATAACCCGCAATAAACGAAATCCGCGAAGTAAGTTTTACAATTATTATACATGTTTTAAGGCCGTAAAACCCCTAACCACACACTTTTATACACCTTTTTACACACATTTTGTACAGTACTCCCTTAGTTAATCAGGACGCAGAACACAATGCGCGTTCATACTGTACAGTACGCTGTAAAAAAAAAAAAAGCATGCAAAATTACACACAAAAAAAAATCTGCGAAACAGCGAGTCCGCGAAAAGTGAACCGCGATATAGCAAGGGACAACTGTATTCCCATTAAACAGATATTTGTGGTACCCAGAGGTTAAACCCTGACAACTTTATGCACTATGACACTAACAGTTTGGACTAAATATAGTGCACTAAATCTGGAATAAATATGGACACGGCTTAAGTCTTAATTCCTAATTAAGCTAGTAAATCTTTAAAAGTACTGATCACGTGGCAAATCATAATACAGTTGGACAAATTTTGAAAGTAAACAATTCAAAAAAATTTAACTCGTGCATGAAATTATTTCATATGGAGGATACACATGTTGTAAAAATCTTGCCAAAACTATCATCTCCTCATTAGAAAGCCGGTGTATCGACTCTAAAGCAGAACTGTATTATTAGTAGGGACGGACGGTAGTATTTCCTTGCCAACGCTGCCAAAAGCTTGCTCATGGTGGGAATTGTTGATTTTCTGGAAATAATATAAAGAGTTTTTATCATTTTTCCAGTTGCAGACAGTGTAACACTAATATGTCGACCTATATCTTTAATTTTTCAAGCACTAAATTTATAAATAAATTTAAAAAAAAACAACAAAAAAACGCTACAATACCACAACAAGTTTAAACGTGCAAGAAATGGCATGCACACAAGCATTGCAGATCTTCTTCACAGCTCTTGAGCTTGGGATAATGGCTTTTATCAGACACCAGAAACCTCACTGCACACACACTCACACTCACACACTTCTGATTTATCGCAAAGCTATTTTTAGATGCTCACAGATCTTCATTTAGTATCAAGAGATGAGCTCAGATGAGTCTCAAGGAGGAGCCATTTTCACCGAGATGATTTTTAGACCCACATGATGAATAATTGGATGCATCAGTCTGGGAACATGAGAGGGATCGGTTTCTAATTTCAGCTTATTTACTATGCCGTGTTTATAGTACGAGTGCAAATGCATCTTTAAATAGAATTTATGTTGAGCTCGGCTTAAAAATAGATATTATTACTGCTCGTACATCATGATGCTAACAGCCCGAGTACATACATGCAGCCACACTCTGTAAGCGGCACTATTTTCTGATAGTCCCATCAATCAGAACAGACAGACTGATGCTAGCTGAGGCTGTAGATTCACTCGACCGTGTGTGTGTGTGTGTGTGTGTGTGTGTGTGTGTGTGTTTTCTGCGTGACTGACAGGGTTCTCAACGCAGCGCAACGTTTAACGGGAAAAGCGAGGAGGGCTCGTGACAGGTTGCACCAGTCATGGTTTATTTGACAGGCACTCCCCTCACAACCGCCGTCAAGCGACGGAGTGAGTGCTGGGAATGATGGCTGACATTCACCGCAGAAGCTAAGCAACAGCAGCACCTACATTTGATCTCTACAGGGTCAGCTGAGAAAGTGATTGGGGTGGGTTACATGAAGTCCAAAAAGGTACGAAACCGACTTTTTTTTCTGTATTCTCTCGTGCTATTCTTTCCACAGTGGGTTTAAAAACAACACTTCGGATGTAGTATTACTTTTTTTTTCCCCCCCAACTTTGTTTATTGAATTTTTAAACATATAAATGACAACTATAAGAAAGCAAGTATCAAGTTTCTCATTATCGTTATCACAAAACTCAGATAAAAACAAATAATGTAGATGCAGTATTACTTTGATGTCTACAACACGCAAAGGGTTCGAGGGTGAAGCCTTTCAGATGTCAGAACATCCCGTCGATCCTTTCAAAGGCTCCACGTGCTTAAAGATATCCCCCTTTGGAGTCGTCTCGAGAAACAAACAGTGCTTCTCAACGAAACACATTGTGTGTTTTTTTTCGTCATAAAATATTGCATGAGATACAAGGCAGGTAGCAGCTAGAGGACCTTTGAAATAGGATTTCTATAGCCGACGTTACATGTACACATCAGGTGAATGTATTTCTATTTTGTGGAGCTTCCATTTTTTTCCATTTGGGTCATTTTTAATTTAAACGATAAATAGTTGCTGATGACTCATCCTGCACTATGCTACTTTGCATCCAACGACATGCAGATTCTAGTTTTGTACTATTTTCTTGTTTGTCTATGAGTGTTTGTCAGAGGCCCTTACTCATTACTGTATTAAGCACAACTTTCTAACTTTATTCACTGATTTTGGTGAAAGTCACTGGGGACTCACACAGGAGACGTAAGCGCCGCGGAACGGCTGCGCCGCGGTTTAGCTCCGTCCTCTGCCTGGCGTCAACTCACACCGGGCGCGTGTTGGCAGCTAACGGCAACGTAGTGAGCCAGCCGTATTCACGCGAGATCACGAGACAATCCTGGACGCACGCGAGACCCCGCGATAAACTGTGTATAAAGGAAACAACAACAACAAACAGCTGACTTTGCTTCTCCGACGTGGAGGAGATTATAAAAAGCATCTGTTATTGTGTGTTGTTCCACTTCAACAATTAGTTTCTCGTCGTCTATGTTGAGACCCTTTGATTGATTGACTGCTGACCTGGTGCCACCTGTCATGACGTAATGTCGATGTGAAGTTGTGATAGGCTACATGAACTGCGTATTGTGCTTTATTTTGAAAGGGGGCGGAAGTGTATTACGTTGATTCTGTGTCGGATTTCCTGTCTGGTGCGATCTGCTCTTGTTGAGATTCACGCGGTTTAGCAGCGGCTCGCGTCAAAAATAGAAATGCTACGGAATGATAGTGCTGCAACGCGGAGAGTCGCCGCTGGGACGCTTCTGAGATGCTCCGCGACAGCGTGAGTGCTCTCATTGACTAGACTGGCAGCGGTGACTGTGGCGCAGCCGTTCCGCGGCGTTTACGCCCCCAGTGTGAGTGGGCCTTCAAGGTTCAGGCATTGCCTTTGAGACCAACAGGAAACAACATTACATTACTGAGGTGTTGTACAGACTTCCCGGATGAAAAGATAAGTAGCATAAGGTTAACTGTAGTTAGCTTAGTCAGCCTGGGAGGCCACAAGCCAAAGCCAGCAAGAAAAACCACCTCAATAGGCAACTGTGTTCACTGCCAGACTGGTTTCAGAGGTTGAGTTAGTTAGTAATGCATAGCAGTGGCGGACTAATGCAGACTCGCCTTTGGTGGCTGTAAATGCCAATCAGTATCTGTGTGCTCATTAAGCAGAGAATACAAACAAATCCAGGGCTTGCTCATCAAAATATCTGTGACGCATTTAAGACGCAGTAGGAGATTAATTACTCTCATGTAGTTTTGTCTTCAAACATACAAGTACAGTACGTGCTCTTGGGATGGTTAAATTTGTGTTTAAGTGTACTGTACCGCTGCTATCACGCACAGTACCCTTTGAGCTGGTGGTGTCCATTTTATTAGTCCTTTTCTAAATCCGATATAATTGTCAGGAAGAAGTTGCACTTGTAATAGAGAAGATATGATTTCATCCAGGCTGTTTATGCATGCTCGCTCACAAATCGAGTATTGTGAACAAATGAGCACACAGAAACACAAACTCATGCACGCAGAGTTGTTGAATGGAAACATGCTGTTGTCGTTGTTATGTTGAATATGTATTTAGCAGCTTAAGACTTTGTTTGCTTGGTACGCAATGAGCTATTTAAAAAAAATTAAATGTTGTATGGCTTTCTTATTAAGGGGAAATAAATCTGTTTTAACAAAAGAAACGTGTACAATCATCTGTGCTGAAACACTGCAAATATAATGAGACACAAAGGAAGAAATGTGTTATATGCGTTGCACAATATACAGTCATGACCTACTGCAGTTTGTTTATAGCGTGCGCCATATAGCTCACTTCAGTTCACACACAGGAGCATGCTGTACTTTAGCTAATTAGATCATTTAAGCTGAAGACAAACACCAATATATTTCTTTGTTTAGTGAACCCTTTGGCTGAACTCCCTGCACTAAAATACATGCTGAAATGTATAGTGTGGCAGACGATGTGCTTTCAGCCCAGACGAGAGGTCAGCTGAAGACGTGTTAAACAACTCGCTATTGAATTTAAATATATAATCAGCTTCCATTAAAACACTGGCACTCCACTGATTGCCAGAGCATGAAAAAGATAATGAAGAGTGTGTGTGTGTGTTAGATGACACTGTGTGTACATATGTTGTTGGTGAAACACAAAATCATGAATTATAAACAGTGGATAAAATCGTCTTCGCAATTCTCCCCCGCGAATTCATGTAGAATCGCGTGATATTGGCGGCTGTAGTCTCTTTGACTCCTGCAATGGCATTCCACGCCGCATCTTTTTTCTGGTGTCCTTATAAAAAGGACGTGAGGTGTCATAAATGATAGCTTGATTTTTTTTCATGAAAAATATAAGCTCTGCGTATGTGTTGCGGAGGGCTGCCGGTCGCCGCAGTCGTTCCAGAACCGTGACGCAGCGGGACCCAGAGACTGTGTGAGCTGACATTGACTAACATTGAAACGTATCGGCCCTGTCGCCGTGGTGGAGCCGTTCCTCATGCAGTGTATTTTATATACTTTATATATTTATAGATATTTTGAGTTATACTGTCAGTTACGATTAATAAAACAGCAGAAATAAACATTTTAACCAGTTTTTACTGTTAATGGGTGAACTGGTTGTAATGTAGCTTAAAGAACGAATGCATGAATCCATGAATCCATGAATTCTCAGTTGCCAATGACTGTGAAGGACAAAAAAAAAAAAAAAAGAATTGAGCATAAACCGTTAATTGCAGAAAAAATTAAATATCTGAATAAATATTATAATTTAATATTCAGTTAGGATTTTATCAGCTAAATTCAAATCCTGGGATCATTTTATGTTTGTATGTTATCTTGAATCAGAATAAGACACAGACAGGAAGTTTCTGTAAAAAGGCCCGAGAACTGTGCAACTACAAAAACTATGAAATATAACAATATCTGAACTTTGAACTTTTGTTTTTTTTTTGCTTTTGGTTGATGTTAATGTAGGGGACTCTCTTTTTTTCCGTCTTTTGACGTGTGTGGGAACCAGAGCACCTGGAGAAAACCCACAAAACTGGATGTTACTTTAGTTCTCCCTCCACCTCTTCCACCTCTGTGGTTTCCTCAACCCCAGAAAGTGACGGGTTCTCTTCCAGACAGAAGGAGGTTGTGCTGTCCTGTCTGAAAGATTTCCCTGAGCCTCTCTCTGAGATTCGAGGGCCAGTGCAGGACTGATAGTCTCCTGCTGCTTGCACTGCTTGTCCTCAGCGACTTCAGCCTCCTTTGGTGGTTGGTTGTCATCACGGCCGGTGATGTTTTGGAGAGCCTCCCTCTCAGCCTTGAACTCAGTGGATAGCTTCAGGTTGAGTGAGGTCTGAACACTGAGCTGGGTTTTTAGCTCGTCCAGCTCTCTCCCAAAAATCTTCTCACTCAAGGGCATTTTTCTGCAGGACAGTGATCTCCTCTGCCATCTTTTTCTTCTTGGCGGATGGCTTCCTACTCAGCCCTCACGTTTTGGATCATACGCAAGCCCTCTGACACAGAGACCGCATGAGACTTGACTTCCTTTTCAAGCTCACACTGGAGGGTGTCGGCCTGCTCTCTGACCGTGGTGACTTCGGCTTCGTACTTCTGGGTAGTCTCGTGCATCTTGTCCAGTTCTTGCTCTAGAATCTTGTTCTTCTCCTTTTCAGCTTCAGTCTCGGCAGAGAACTTGTCCTGACTGAGCTTGTGTGTCTCTTGCAGCTCCTCATAACTTGTTTGCAGGAGTTTCTTCTGCTCAAGCTCCTTCTCAAGGTCGGACCTCAGGGTGTCCAGTTGTTCTTTGAGAGTTTTGTTCTTCTCTCTCTCCTCCTGAAGCGCATCGAAGGCTTCTTCATAGTCCGACTGCAGGAGATGCTTCTGCAAGATCTCATTATCAAGATTATGCTTAAGGTAAAAAGCCTGCTTTCTGATTTTGGGAACATCATTTTCATATCTTGCCTTGAGCACTTTGTACGAAATATGGAGCCGTTCCAGTTCCTCCTGGAGAAGCTTGTTCTTATTCTTCTCTGCCTGGAACTTTTCCTTATTAATGATGTGGGCCACCTGCAGCTCCTCATAGTCCACTTGCAAGAGTTTCTTTTTCTTCCTCTTGGTATTGTCTCTGACTTGGTTGGCGATCTTTGCGGTGCTGAGAGTTTCTGGATTGGTGTACTTCATCAGTGTCTCTAGCTCCTGCCTTGTCTCCTTTTCCTTGTTGATGATCTTCTCCTTCGAGGATCTTTGTCTCTTCAGCTGTGCTTTTGTCTCCTCCAACTCTTGGTTGAGTTGGCAGCTGGTCTCACAAAAGCAGCCGCGTACGGTCTGCTCTTCATCGCTCCTCTGGTTACCTCTGGGGTTCCCCGGGCGCTGCATTTTCTTTCTTTGGCTGGTAGTCAGTCACAAAGTAATGCTTGTAGGTTGCAGTTGTAGATCTCTGACGAACAGTTGTATTCTGTATCAGTCGTTGTCTCTTTGCAAACGGTCTTTTCTCGCGCTTCCTCACTGTGGTATCACGTTTTGAAAGGTCTGAAATGATCTGACTGACTGAAGAGCCGTGGCTAAACACATGGTAGCACTGCCAATATGGCGTCAATCACACTCTTCAGAAACCTGTAGGTGACGTCATGGATACTACATCCATTGTATACTGTCTATGGGCTGCCTCAGAGTACGATGCTGGTCGGCACCATGGTGTTATTTATAGCGCTGTTATTCCCATCACTGGATGTTTTCAGTGACAAATCTCGTTAGCCATCAAGACGGCATCCCCTTCCCATAATTGGAATCTTGCTGACGGGCAGTCAGGCATCTCCACGAGATCAGCACAGTGGACAGTAATCACGACGCATGTTGAGCTCCAATAGTCAAGGCTGCTGGGATAAACTGGAGGCTGATACACACAACCAGATGCAACTGAACTTTATTTGACACCAGGGAAGTTTTCAGTTTGTTGTAGCTTCCTGACGCCTCCAGGCAGGTTGCTCGTGTCAACTATTGCTCTTTTTTTGTTTTTTTTTTATTTGTTCAATTTCATTTTTTGGTAGAAACGGTGTTAGAGCTTTATATTGATAGACATGCGATGGGTGCAGGTGGGAATGCTAACGACACCAAGAGGCTTATTTTTTATTTTAGTCTGCAGTCTGTGGAGAAATCCAAAGCTTGCTAAGGTTGCTACGTTATGATTAGACAATCTGTGTTTGGGGAAGTCTTTGTGTCGAATTATCTGTCACTTTCTCTGATGAAGCAAGGATTCCTCTCAGGTGGGAAGCTTGACTACATATGGACGCTGTCATTGATCAGACTTTATTTGCATCTATAGGATTAAAGCTCACACTGGAGGGTGTCGGACTGCTGTCTGAATGTGGTGAATTCGGCTTCGTACTTCTGGGTAATCTCGTGCATCTTGTCCAGTTCTTGCTCTAGAATCCTGTTCTTTTTCTTTTCAGCTTCAATCTCGGCAGAGAACTTGTCCTGGCTGAGCTTGTGCGTCTCTTGCAGCTCCTCATAACTTGTTTGCAGGAGTTTCTTCTGCTCAGGCTCCTTCTCAAGGTCAGACCTCAGGGTGTCAGCCTGCTGCTTGACCTCACGGAGTGACAAACTCGCCTTGTCCAGTTGTTCTTTGAGAGTTTTGTTCTTCTCTCTCTCCTCCTGGAGCGCATCGAAGGCTTCTTCACAGTCCGATTGCAGGAGATGCTTCTGCAAGATCTCATTATCAAGATCATGCTGAAGGTAAAAGGCCTGCTTTCTGATTTTGGGAACATCATTTTCATATCTTGCCTTGAGCACTTTGTACGAAATATGGAGGCGTTCCAGTTCCTCCTGGAGAAGCTTGTTCTTGTTCTTTTTTCCCTGGAACTTTTCCTCATTAATGATGTGGGCCACCTGCAGCTCCTCGTAGTCCACTTGCAAGAGTTTCTTTTTCTTCCTCTTGGTATTGTCTCTGACTTGGTTGGCGATCTTTGCGGTGCTCAGAGTTTCTGGATTGGTGTACTTCATCAGTCTCTCTAGCTCCTGCCTTGTCTCTTTTTCCTTGTTGATGATCTTCTCCTTCAAGGAAATCCAGAGGTTGCTACGTTATGATTAGACAATCTCTGTTTGGGGAAGTCTTTGTGTCGAGTCTGACACTCATGATCAGACTTTATTTGCATCTATAGGATTAGAAAATGTTTGGCCTGTTGCAAATATCTGCTGCTTTCAAGATGGAAAAAGGTTAGGCTGAATACAGCTCACCTCACGATTTCCATATAGTTACCAGGACTCTGCGCTCGAGTGTAAAAGCAGCAGCCTTTGCATTGCTCAAGGGCACATTTACGAAACAAATGGTTACTCACTTCCTCCCACGCAGGTTGCATACACATTCCCCTGTTTGCAAAATGAGCAACATTCCAGTCACAAGCTGCCCTGACCTTTAAGCTTCTCCTGCAGCCACTTAAAAGCTTTGCTTAAATGCGAGCGGCGGTGTGACCTCCCCGTCACACCGCCCGCCAATCATACGGCGCATTACAACAGACAGATGTTCAATCGGCCGACGCGACGGCTAGTGGCGTGTGCAGATGTTACCTATGCCCGGGAGACGCTGTGAGTGGCAGGTCCAGATGTTTGCAAAACACTTAAGATGCTAATCAGTCGGAGATGCGCGCACGCTGTTGCAGATCATAAAGTGTGAATGAACACACGGCCCGGCCGGGGGATTCTATTAATTACATGTGATGGAAATGACATGATTTGATGAAAGCTTTGTTGTGTAATTATAAACACACACAGCAATGATTTCTCTTATGAGAGGTAC
Organism: Larimichthys crocea; assembly: GCF_000972845.2. NCBI lineage: Eukaryota > Metazoa > Chordata > Actinopteri > Sciaenidae > Larimichthys > Larimichthys crocea. Next base: position 4,591,976 of record NC_040024.1, on the reverse strand, counting down.
CTGAGGCGCCATTGCCTTCCTCCACAGAAGACACGTCGTCATGGCAACGGGCTGAAGCGGCAGCTAATGGCCTTCTTATCAATTTAAAATCAAATGACTCCCAGGCAAAACGACCGCCGACTCCTCAACCTGTCGCTCCACAGAGGCGGATGCAAACGTGGCTCCATTGTCCGCCTCTGTGTTTTTTAAGATTTTTACGCAAATGTGGTCTAAAAAAAAACCAAACGTGTCAATGCTATGATTAACTTGTTCATATGTGCTCTGAGTGTTTATACACACATACAAACACACTCCATCATGTTGGCAGGTTCATAAGGAGATTTCAGTTTCCTCTCCATCTCTACTGGACACACACACACACAGAGAGAGCCACGTCCCAGAGGAATCCATCTTCATTTGCTGTATTTGAGAGCAGCCCCGAGATTCAACTCTGTTCTCCTTCATAACTCATCCTTATGTCTCCAGATGCTCCTCACTGGGTCTACTGTCTGAGCACAGCAGAGCAACATTTCCCACAACCAATGGCAAGGACACAATCTTCACTCTCAATTATTTCCCTACAGATTAAATAAGGAAGCCTTTTTTTATGATAAGATGTGGAAGAAAAGGTATTGCCTGATGGTTTTAGGCTGGTTGGGCAGTGTAAATGTCTAAATATAAGAGTTAAAGGTCCAGTGTGTAAGATTTAGGGGGATTTATTGGCTAACTAATGGATATACTCGTCATAAGTATGTTTTCATTAGTGTATAATCACCTGAAAATAAGAATTGTTATGTTGTTGAACCTTTTATATCTATAGAGTGGGTCCTCTTCTATGGAGTCTGCCATGTTTCTACAGCAGCCTAGAATGGACAAACCAAACACGGGCCGGAAGAGGTGGGGGGGTGAGGTGAGGGGTGTTCAGTTGGTTGCAATCTGGATCCCACTAAATCATACACACTGAACCTTTACGGTATGTTGAGAAAGAAAGTTTTGCGTTGCGGCGTTCATGCAGAATGGGTTGTTCGTCCACTCCAGTCAATGTATGGTAAGTAATGAGTGTACTGTGTGTGTGTGTGTGGTTTTTTTTGTTGAATCTCACCAGGAACTTGAGCTTGTATGCTATAATTCACCTTTTGTTCTGTTTGAACACACAGGAAGCAGCTCTAATGAGGCACATCAGTGTTTGAGCTAAATGCAAATGTCGGCACGCGAGCATGTTCAAAATCACAATGACGACATGACCGTGTTAACATTAACATTAATGAACTGTGGAGCAGTGCATGAACTGAATTTTTTACCTGAAAGTGGTGATAGACATAGATAGACTGCAGTTCCTCAAACGTCCACTTGAGGCTGGCTCCAGAAGTGAGTCAGTCTCCATAAATCCCCGTGTTAAAACTTCACAGCAGAAATAAACATGTTTACAGCCTGGTACAAAAAACTGTTTTGGTATCTATAGCTAATTTTCCCGTTCATGACAACTGTACTGAGGCTGAATTTATATACAACTCACCTGTTCAAATTATATTAAAGCTTAAAGTTATGCACAATTAACAGCACGGCTGCTTTAATTGACAGGTAGATGCTGTTACAGATGGCTTGTTTGAACACGCCTTAGTCCTGCCGAAGACCCACGTCTGCCATTTTTTTAGATTAGCCGGGACTACCAACATCATGGTGCCACAGATACGCAGTCCATTCTTTCATCTGTCACTTATAATTAATAAAACTATCAAAATTCACGTCTCTTACCGTTTTTTGTTGAGAACCTTTAGTCTGACTTTGAGGCCCAGTAGTCTCAGTACTTTGCCCTGTTCACATGAGGTTGTATTTAAGCAAAACTCACCTAATAAACTCACTGCTATCTTTAAAAAAAAAAAATTCTCTTCAGCTCACTCATACAAGAATTAACATTCTCCCATCTGGTTGTCATTAGTTTTTGGAAGCGAGTATAGTTAATTATAAATAGGTTGTCTTTGTAAAGTACAGCGCAGTGTGTCTGAGTGTGTGTGTGTGTTTGGACGGTGTTTGCTTGCGTCTGTCTGAGCGCACACAGGCAGGTGTGCTGAAAGTGATTAATAATTTGGCAGACAAACAGAGCAGAGAAGCAAAATTAGATTAGAAAGATGATATTTTCAAGCTGTGTACCTGTGCTTTTGTTTTTTTGTTTTCCCCCCTCCTTCATCACAAATAATACCGCAGCAAAAACAAACATACAATACCAAAGGCAGTAATATAAGCACATTAGACCAGTGTTAAATGATACAGAGAAATTATGCAATATTTAAGATTCTGAGCTAATATAAAAAAAAAAAAGAGGATGGGAGCAGAGACGTGTTTATATATAATTCAGAAAGCTGGGGTGGGCTAACGGTTCTGAAAGCATATGATCTGCTGGGGGGATTTGATGAGCTAAGCTAAGCTAAGCTGACTGGTAATAAGAGAGTTGGTAGAGAGTGATCTGTCAGTGTGCCAAAGTGGCCCGCTATCCTTGCGGGAGCTCATTAGCTTAGCATTGTGCTTTGGCGGTCCTGCCTTGAATGAATGAAAGGCAGAAACTAGTGCCGGTCTCTTGCCTCCCACACACACACACATCATCCAGCTCTCCATCCTTTTTTCCCCCCCGTCTTAATTTATAGCATGACACTCCTAAAATGTTGCTTTTCGAATCTTACTTTCGTATTTTAAAAAGTCAGCCCGCTAGAGTCCATCAATGAGCCAAACAGCGCTTTTTTTTTTTTTTACAAAACTCCCAACCTGGCCCTCCATCAAAGAGATTCCCGTCTGACTGAAGCTACCGCTCTCAACTTCCTCTCGCTTTAATGCCAGCTCAAACAGAAAAAGAAAGAAAAAAGATTCCCCAGCCTAAACAGATTTCCTTTTTGACAAAGCTTTTTTTTTTTGTGCACCATCTGCTTCTCCCTTATTAGACTTCTCTGCCTGACAGCCGGTGAGACGTTTACATCTCCATTGTGGGATTGTGGAGCGGCGGCGGAGGTACCACTTCTCGCCTCTACGAGAGACAGGTGAGCCAACAGTCTAGGGTTCCCGTTAATAGACGTGTGGGGGGGTGAAAGCCAGCAGCTTCTCGCTGGAAATGATGTTCCGCCATGTCTCGGTGGTGCTCTTTGACAGCAATGAATCAGCTCCACCTGTGGAGCCTGATATATGGACTTTAATTAGAGTCTTTTTAACTGAGATGTCAACTGTGTGAGGCCAGGTTATTAAGGCGGGATTGCCTGCGCTGCGTTAATGATAAGTAATGAGTATGCAACCTCAGTGGAAATCAAGATTCGCTCCTGGATCAGGTTTCCTCTTACCAGGATGTGCTCTTTATGACACCGGGCTTCAAAATAAATGACGCTTCATACGTAGGCGCTTTCACTGAGTGATTACCCGTCATCGAGATGATGCCATGGGGAAAAGAGAAAAAAAAAAAAAAAGGCACACGAGAGGTTTGAAAAATTAAAGCGCATGGAAATATCATTTTTATGAGCTCTGTGAATGTACACCTCCATTATTTAGCAGTTCTTGGAGTGCAGCGTAACCGATCAAAGCCCTCGCGCTTCCACTGTGGGGAATTTTTAGCGCTCCAGGAAGGAAAGTTGTCGCTGCATTCGTCCTATTGAAAAAAAAAAAAGGCTTTTGATCATTTACGATCACAGGGTGGCATGCATTATTCTGTGCCACACACACACACACACACACACACACACACATCATCTGCACTACAGCAGGCAGATAGATTATTAATCATAAGAGACTGGTGAGTCACTTTTGCATGCACGGTGGGTGAAAGTCGGAGCGATTTGTTCACCCAAATATGTGTCTACACAAACATACCAAGCAAAATGACCTCACATAAAGTCATAACTAAAAAGTCCATCACTTAGGTTTTGTGTTGAACCAGAGAGAGACTGCACAGAATAGTACAGAGGTGACAAAAAAAAAGAAAATCCGATGAACAGAACCAGTCACGATCAGCAGGGGAGGATCCAATCCTCTCCGACATACTTCACTTGCGTTTCTGCCATACGCTGGAGCTGTCAGATATTGCGCACGCTTGAGAAGAAGGGAAGAATTTGTCAAAGCTTTGCGGGGGTAAAAAAAAAAATGCAGAGGAGGAGGAGGAGAACAGGCAGTTGGTTGCGAAAGAGAAAAATGGGGGAAGACTTCCTGTCAGTTTTTGAGCACAAGCTGAGGTACAGTGGAGGGACACGCACCCTAGAGGCGAGGATATCTTTGAAGTGCAGCTACATCAAAGCGCACTTCCTCTCACACTCATTTTTAATCTCTGTCTCTACCCTCCAGTCATCGCTCCCTGTGTTTACTGCTCCCCCTCAGTAAATGAAGAGGGTGACTGACATACATACTGAAGGCTTTGTTGACCTGGGGCGAGCGGAAAGCTTCACACCTGAGCTCCAAGCTCATATGTAGGGCCTGATAGTGGCACTTTTTTGGACACGAAGCCTAGCGGTAACCAGATTTTATGTAACTTCAGGGTGCACTGGTGAGTTTTTGTAAAGCTACAACGTGAGAAATCAAAGTTTTTGATTAGTTAACTCAAATAAAATGAATATTAACATTTCTGCTAACATACCAACAGATTGCCTACAACATAAACTTGCTCAACTGTATCTTATGTGGTTCGCTTCATTTGGCTCAATAGTGGTGGTAAACTTTCTAAAACAACTTTTCACAGAAGTCCAACACCCTGTTGATTAATCACAAATTTACAAGGCACAGTTGAAAGTTGTAAGATGCAACAGAATTATTCCCAACTTTTGTACATTTAAATAGCAGAAGGAGCATTTCAACAGCAGCTGACAGTCTTAGTTTTGCTGTCCTGTCCATTGGTTTAACTTCTGCTGCTGTAATGTAGCAAATCGAATCAGGGTGTGGTCAGTACACCGTGACATCACTGCTGGGTGTGGTCACAGGTACATCCATTTGTAACCGTTTGGGTACAATACAGCCCATTTATGACCACACCCATAAGTTATGTCGCATGTGGTTTGAAGTCAAACTTGGAATTTTAATCAGAGAAAGAAGTGAAGCACAGGCTGGTGTTATACTAAAAAGGCTAATTAAGCGTCTAACTTAAAAGCTCCAGTTTGTACGATGTAGTGGCAGATTGCGACCAGCTGAATACCCCTCGCCTCATCTTCATCAATTCTTCAAAACCATCAGCCCTCTCTTGAGCCAGTGTTTGGTTCGTCCATTCTGGGATACTGAAGAAACATGGTGGTTCAACATGGAAGAAGACCCTAACATCTAAAAGACATAAGTCTCTTTCTAAGGTACCAAAAACACAACAATTCTTATTTTACAGGTGATTACACACCAATGAAATACAGTTATGAATATTATATTCCATTTCTGCCATATTCTGTGAAAAGAGCCCCCGAAATCTGACACAGTGGACCTTTAAGGTCATTTTTACTTTAATTTACTTAATTTTCTTAAAAGTGGCTTTACAAATGATGTGTATATGCTTTACCCAAAACATATTATAGAAATGTTCTAGTTATTTGACCATTAAGTGTGAGTACACAGTGTTTTAGCCATTAATAGCATCGCAGCATGTGATGGGAATTGTGGCCAGTGGAAGGCTAAACTTTACCAGACACCTGTTTAGGTATATATTAGGTATATATTTAGGAATAATTTCATATTTCCTTAAAAATCCTACAAACTAAAAGATCCAGATAATCCTTTTTTCATATATTTAGAAGCTCTTTGCACGCCTGCAGCAGGAAATGATATACACTGTGATTCCTGTTATCATGACCCCTGACACTCATTTGAATTCCTGTAGGTTGCGTATAATTCAGAAGCTTCATCTACACGGGCTCTTCAACCGGCGGATTGTGGAGCTGAGAGACGCGAACGGGGATATTTACTGATGGGTAGAGAAGGGAAATTATGAGACACACATGACCACATCTATGACCCTCATGTGACCGGCCGTGAGTTGAATTCATATTATCTGGTTTACCTCGTACAACCGTCTCATAATAAACCACGTTGATCTCACACATACACACACTTATTCATCCATCTGGAAAAGAAATAATTACAATACAGCTGTGATTATGGAGCTTTTTAATCGACAGACATATAAAGCATTAATTCAAAGCTATCTTCCGTTGTTCCCAACAGGTTTCTACCAAAGAATGATTCATTTTGACACATCTTTGACCCACATTATTTAACCTCAAGTGGAGATTTAGATCCAGATAAGAACATACACATGTTTTTTTTGTTTTGTTTTTTTACTAAAAGACAGCAGCAGGACTAGAAAGAGACAAAAACAAAACCATTTTGCTGCCGGAGGAGAAATGACAAGAGATCTCAAGCATGATGTACCACCTGCCTGTTTATTGGTGAAATGTTACCGCCACCTGTACACACCTAAATTTAAAAACACATACAGAGAATTACTTTGCATTTGAAGAGGAGGGGTTGGGTGTTCTCTCAAATGCATGAATGTTGAAGGCTTCTGTTGCCACATCCGTCACGCTACCCGGACAAACATATGGCGGCGATACAAGACCTGTCAGCGCAGAAATATATCCCCAGATGTCTTTGATACGCTGTACATCACAGTTTAAACAGCTTCCTTTCTTTCGTGGACGCTCGGAGTAAAAGACTCAGCTATAATTTATCTCCTCTGAGCTCAAGCAATGATGGAAGATTCACCTGTAAATCACATGCAATTGGTTTGATGGCGCTGTAGCATGCGCCGTACCTTTAACATGAATCAGCATCAATCAAGCACCAGATATGACACACACATTCGAGCAAAGAAGCACTGTTACCTAAAAGAAGTGTACATAAGGAGCAGGATAGTGATGGTTTTTATGCCAATAATGGTTCAGTGTGCAACTGTTAGTAATCTATGAGCAGAAATTGAATATAACATACATAAATATGTCCTCAGTGATATATAAACACCTTAAAATATAATCATTATGCTTTAATTACCTGACAATTAGCCTTTTTAATCAACATATGGAGGGGGTCTTCTTACACTGAGTCTGAAATGTGAAAGGAGTCGTTCAAACCAGCAGAGAATTACCAACTTTTCCAAGCAGTCAATGAAGCATTTTTGATGCTTTCAGCGCTTTGTTTTGGTTCTACACTAAAAACAGAAACTTTACTGTCTTGGTTCACTTTCACCACTCTCATCAAACATGTTTCCTACTTTCTGCCCAGCACCAAACAGCAGGCAGTTATAGTAAACAACTCGTTAGAGCACATAATGAACCATTAAACCAAAATATCATAGATTTTTTTTTTTGACATTCAGATTGTGTTTGATCATAGCAATGCTAGCATCTTAAATTGACCACTTCTGATTGACTGGACGGTGTGTATTATCTTTTACTAATTGGACAGTATAAGCATGCACCTCCAGTATGACACAGGTGCTCGTTTGCAGTGCTAAATTAAAGTGCCAATATTAAACTCAGCATCAGCGAGGCTTAGCTCAAGAGCTTGGATATTGGGTTTTTTGTGTAGCCACCACTAACAAAAACAAAAAAAAAGATAATAGCTGTTGGGAACCCTGCGGATTTGATTCAAAGGCGAAATCTGGACATTCAAATCGGCAGTAAACGGTGGGGAAAAAAAGACTTTTGAAGTTGCTGTGGAGAAGTTGTTTGCCTGCAGGTCTGAGAGAGAAGAAAGATGAGACAGAAAACTGAACAGAACATAAAAACTCTAAGGTATGAGTGTGACTGTGGAACAAAGACACAGCGGTATACCTGTGAACTAATACTATTTAAAACAGGAAAGTGAGATGAAGATTGCACCATCTGTTACATCATGGAAGGTATAATTTGTCAGGTTTTACTTGAAATTAAAAAGTGTAAAGTCTATTGTTAATGAATTTAATAAGTGTCTCCATTCTTGGTTAGTTTCAGCCTTTTTTGTTTTGTTATCCATTTTTAGCATTGTTTATTCTCCATCCATCTCTTTCCTGCTGCTTATCTGGGCCAGGTCGCTGTGCCAGCAGGCTAAGCAAGGTAGTCCAGACGTCCCTCCCACCAGCGCCAACATTTTCCAGCCCTTCCTGCTGGATTCTGAAGCGTTCCCAAGCCAAATGCCATATATAATCCCTCCAGTGTGTTTACCTCAGGGTCTTGTACCAGTTGGACTTGCCAAGAAAACTCCCAAAGGAAGGTGCCCGGGATGGCATCCTGACAGATGCTCGAATCACCTGAACTGGTTCCATCCAATGCAAAAGAAGCTCTGTTGGCAATCTCCGCTCTTCCGGTATCTATGTGTCACCATCTTCCAAGAAATTGCCATTTTAATGCCGCGGTTCAACTTCCCACGCGCAAGTGTTCCATTAAAACAAGCCTCTTAACCCCAACCACCAACACTATTTTGCAAGGCCACCATCACTGTATCCTGGGCTTGGTGCCACCCAAGATGACTGTGATTGGTTTAAAGAATGCGAGTAACTCCACAGTCAGCTCATTGTTGCATGAATGTATGGGTTCCTTATACTAGTATTGTTGGTATTTTATGTCGCTGTCAAAAGGTTCACTAGGAGCCATCAGAACCAATAAACCCAGACTTTTCTTTCTAAAGTCATACTTACAGCAGCTGACATGATTAATTATCACCAGATGGAGGGTCATATTTCCTGTCCTGACATCATATTAATCCCATGAGACAAGAACGGAGAATTACTCGGCTACCTACCATCATTGGATTAATGTGACAATAGGTTACAGCAATGCTGTTGTCATAGTTCTGCTCTGTAGGCTCTCCGGTAAGTTGAATTAAGTCCAACCAAGTGCTGAAGAGTTCCTTGTATTCCTTTAGTTGCTCTATTCCTTCCACTTCTAAAGTCAGACAAGCTGTTTTGTCTTTTGTTTATGTCAGCAGGATGGCGGGAGCATCAGGGGATCCATTTCCACAAGATTAATTCTTTGAAATCATGAGGCATGTGACAGGATCTGCTCACTCAACGCAGCAGAAAAGTTCTAACGATACGTATCTTTTATATTATGGATGATTTGTTTTTTCACCGTTTGAATTGTCGCTATCCATCTGTCGCTTTCTTTGTGTACAATTTAACCCCCATGTGCAGTTCCTCATAACTCATCCTTTTTTGGCTGCATTCCTTCATGCGTCTCGGCGAGACCATTCTGCTCACAATACATCGCCATTGCGTGACTGCGTTTCCTAAAACAAATGTATGCACGTCTGAGCTCTTATTGGATATGACATGTTAAAGCAGCCGTATTTCTGCTTCTATTTTGCACATAAATAATGCAGCGTAGGACAAAAGTATCCTCGCTAGGCTGTTGAGGGCTTCAGAAGAGGATGACATGACGGGGAAATGTGAAACTGCATGCGTACGTTTCCATAGATGGGTTAATAATCAGGACAGCACATAAGCAATTACAGGATTTCTCTAGGGCTAGTTAAAGGTTTGCGAAGGGTCGAGCTTTGTTTTTTATGCGCTGGCAGATATGTGACCATTACTGTCCTCCCTACACTTGGCAGCCTGACAGTTTCAATTGTGGAGAGAGAAATAGCAACTATGTTTTACATTATTTATGCTACATTTCCTGCCGGTTGCCTCACACACACTCTTACGTTGTGTTTAAGTCAGTTTGTCACTTTCCCCACCGTTTTTGAACAAGAGCTGTTCCACTCCCAACACTTCCTCCAAACACACACCTATGCTTTTTTTCAAGCTGATCTCCGGGAATTTGAAACAATGGAAAGATGGCAGGCTGTCCAGTGTGATCTAATGAGGATACAGGTACAGCTACCCTTCCCTTTCTCTGTCTCTTTCAGAGTCTCACAGCTCACTGGTGTACAAACTGGAAGAACTATAGAGAACCAGGACCCAATTACCACAACTGTCATGGATGCTATGCAGTTAAAGCTCCTATGTAATACAAGCAAGTGGAAAAGGTAAAGCAAAGTATGTGGGACATGTCAGCATGGGTTGAACACAAAGTTCTTTCATTTCATCTTCATGTGTATCACTGATTACTGCCATTTATTTTTATTATACCTGGGAATATCAGTTATCATATTTCTAAAAAGGTTTCCTTGGTGTCTTAGCAGTGCAGTGGTAATATTGTGTAACTTTTAAAATGATGAATTATTTAAATAAATTTAAATAATTTAGAATTGGAAAGTCACAGCAATGAGTTGTAATAGTACAGCAGAGAATTTGGGCGACTAATGGGAGATATTTTGAGAAGAAACTTGCCAAAAAAGCATGTTAAGAAAATGAAAGAAGAAATGAAATATTTCCAGTATGAAAAGATCACGATATAAGATTAAAGTTGTCATTTTGAGGGAAAAGGTCATGATGTTATGAGATTATAGTTGTAATTTATCAGTAAAAAGTCATGGTATTGAGAATAAAGTTGAAAGTTTATGAGGAAAAGACATGATATTGATATGATATGATTAAGTTCAATATTCAACCCCAAAAAAAGCTGTAATCAAGATATTTGAGGCAAATGAAGCACATACCATAAGACTGGAACAGACACTCAGATATCTACAGACATTAACGTCATTGTCAGAAAAGCACAGGTGTTACAAATAACAATGTTCTAATTAAGAGTTCCAGTAAGACATCAAAGTGTGACAACATGAACAACACCATGACCTTGAAACTGAATTCAGCTTATTATCTGAATCTTTTTCTACTGTGATATGTCAAAAACAAACAAACAGTCAGCTGCAGTCTTATTCTCCAGTATTCATGACTCTGACAATACCAGCAGACTGGACTGGTAATGGACATTTGGCAGCGATTAAATCATGACATTTATGACTCTAGAGTTAACGGCAAAAGATGCTGCAGGAAGTCGCTTCTCCTGTTTGTTGAACCAACAAACTTCAGCTAATTATGAAGTGTTGATTTCTGCTTGAATATTCCAAAAGAGCTAAATATGACGTGTTAAATCAAACATGGTCCTCACTGTGGGTGTTTCTGTGTGTGTGTGTGCGTGCATGCACGTTCAGTACACAACAAGTGCATGCTTGTGTGTATTTGTGTGGTTAAGTCTGCATCGCAATCACTACATCTTCACTTTCACCCACTTGAAACCAGCGAAAACATAGATTCAAATCAATTATGCACCAAAGGTCACAGTGGGAGCACAAACAAAATTGCTGATTGGTGAGCGATGAAAAGTGCCACGGTTGACGTGGGCATAAATAGCCGGAAATAACTCAGCGCTCCTCACCTAGGCTTTGGTTTGGCACAAAGGTAATGATGAAATTCATCTCACAGTCCCAGCGACCAAATATAACTAGAGTGTCTTGGCTGATGCTCGTTGTGGTGGAGGATTCACACTCCGAGGGAAGTTAGCAAGAGGAGTAGGAGGGGATTTGTGCATGTTGTGTAAAAGTCTGTTTGAATCTGGCTCCAATTTTTTTAAATATTCTATGTTTTGGCTTCAGATATTTGGCTGATAATCTTTTCAGAGTGACTTCAGATCAGTGAGCAGCTAGGATTTAATGTTAATTCAAAAAAACAACATCAGCCTACACTGAGACTGTTGGAATAAAGTTCAAACTTTGAGCTAATTCCTGCGCACACAAGTGCCATTATTGGATGAAATACTTTAAAATGTATCCAGTTCTTTAGTTTATGACCAAGTACATGCTAAGCTAATGACATTCCTATCAGCTTCAGCTGTACAGCTGAACTAAGATGGTGAACATGGCAGTGTTGTACTGCTTCAGATCGGTCTTTTTCAAAGACTTGGTCTCGTCTCGGAATCTACCCCATTTTTACTCTGTTTAGTCTGGATCTTGGATACTGGATTTTAGTTCAAGAATGCGGTGATATCACTTAATGGCCTATGCATTGTTTGATTTATTTGTTAACTGTCTGGGAGGAGGCATCAGCCAAATCTTACGGAATAAAATTTGGTTTTCTAAACCACAAAACAGTGTCCGAAAGAACACACAACAGTTTGTAAATACGGCAAGGTGAGTTTTCATAAATATTAGCTACCTAAGTAGGCTATGCACTGTCATGGTTATGGTGTTGACTTGGTCCCGACCCCTCAAAGTCTTGGTCTTGTCCCGGCCTCGATACACTTGGTTCCTGTTCGTGACTTGGTCTTGGTTTATAGTGGGTCTTGACTACAACACTGGAACATGGTAAACAAACCATCTAAACATCATCTAAAAATATTATCATGTTAACATGACATTACCATTTAGCTCAAATAACTGCTCTGTCAAAATACACATATGCATGTTTGTCTTCTTGGTGAAGTGGAAACATGTATCAATAAATGGAAGCATGAATGCTGTTAAAACTGCAATGTCAAACTGTATTTCGAATAATTAATTCTGTTAGCTTTTACCGTTAGCTTTTTTAAAATCCAACTCAGCCGAGTGTACAAACTAGTTCGTAAACATACCTAAAGATGTGTGTTATTCCAAACTAAAATAAAATGCAAAAGTATTTCCACACATATGCAAAGCTGACAATATTATGTATTGTACTCATGTATTAAAATATGATGCTGTCACAACCTTTTTTCCCTCAAATATCAAGACAAAGATTGGTGTTGGTGTTGTACTTGGCATCTGACTTGCTCGTGACTGACACCTGCCTTTTCAACCATATTTGTGTGTGCGCAGTGATCCTCATATGATGGGTGGAAGGTTGCCTGTCACCTCCTAATCCCATGTTTTGCTGGTGAAAGAGTGAAAGAGCGAGGAAAACTGTTGTTGTACAGCTCTGATTGGAACCCTGTCTTGGCTAATAGTGGGATTATGTCTGAGTCCTCCTAAGCCTGCTCTGCCAGGTTTATTTTTATTTTTTTTTTATTCAGTTATATCCCGGGTATCTCCTCCATTTTGTGTTGAGTGTAGTGTCTCATCGGATACGTGAACATTGTCTGGAGGAAATGTGCCGGAGGACAGATGTGTTCACAGAAAAAAAAATGCCTTAAGCTTAAAGTGGACAAATCATTTTTACACATCACGATCAAAGTAGTAAGAGCTTCTCTTGTTTATTGACTATGTAGATTTTTCACTCACGAATAAACCCAGTGATTTGCAAGGTGCCAAAGTTAATCTACTTTGCATAAATAAATTGGTAAACAGCATCTGTTCCTTATAGGAGCCTGAAATGAAACTCAGGAAATCAGAAAATTACCTAATTATTCATACACTACTGACAAACGTGTAAGTGAAATTAGAAAAATGAGCTCTTTCTTTTGAGGCAAATAAGACGTGCGCGTAAAAGGTGTCAAGGTAGCAATAGCTCGAAAAGGACTGCGTGGTTACACAGGCAATCAGTGATGTTGTAACCTATACGGATTCATTTAATGCCCTATGGAAATGAAACATAAGAGGAAAGAAATGAAGAGAGTCAGAGTGCATGGTCACAGTCGAGCAACGCCCCAGGAGCAGGTTGGGATTCAAGGACGTGTCAAATAAAGATCATATGGAGTATGTCTCGCGTGTAAAATGTACTGTTTTTAGCCATGCTGTCTTCTAGCAGTCTGTCAGTCTAATGGTTTGGACTGAAATGTTTGTCCAGCACGCTACCGTGTTAAAAGGTGAGAGTGATTAGCTCAACAGGATACAGGTGTGTCAATCACTCTCACCTGCCGCTGCTCTCCTGAGCCCTTTCCACACCTCTCTCCTGCAGCTGGTGCACCACACCTGTTATATTCATGATCCCCAGAGGATGAATCTTAATGACACTGACTTTTAATTTAGCTCCATAATCAGGTCAAAGTTTCCAATTTGTCCAATTTGTCAGCAACAATTATAAACAATATCGTGAACATGCTAAATATCAGCCTCACAGAGGGGTTCTTTTCTTAGATATCGTTTTAACTTTTTTATATTTCATGTATATTGTCGTTTACACCGGGGATATGAGGGAAACACTATTTCATTTCTCTGTAAGTCCTGTACATATGGCAGCATTGACAATAAAGTTGACTTGAATTGAGCGTGTCTGTAGACAGGCTAATGTTGATGTAACTTTTTGTGGAAATGAATCGCTCATTCATCTCTTTTACAAATGAATTTCTGCCACGGATGCTTTCTGTCACAGATATTACTTCATATTTTAAACGTAAAGGGAATTCATTTGACTGCAGATATTAAGGTTTATATGGATTATTATTAACTGATACAGTTTTTCTTACTTTTTCTCTGATTTGATAAACACTTAAATTATCTAAAGGCAATAAAAGTGTGTGCACAATTAAACGTTATATTTCAGGAAAGCACTTAAAACTTTATTGTATTTCTTTGAATTTTCTTAACTATTTTTTTTGTCATGTATCTTTTAAACTTCCCTATGTCATGGCATTCAATTTGATTAATAAAGTTTGTGGGGACAAAAGAAAAAAAAAATACATTTGGAACAAAAAGCTTTTTCCAAATGAAAGCCTGAATCACACCATTGGGACATTGTCCAATTTAAGGTACATGGACACGTGTAGTTGAATGCCCTTGACTCCTGATAAATCCAGTTCAGAGTGGGCATTGCAATTAAGGAGTTAATGTAGTGGTACCAACGGGTAGGACACAGAAATAGACATTCTTTGACTCTCATACCCCTCATTCCTTTCCAGCTGTCTCACAGAAACAACCATCCATCACCGGCCATTTGTGAAGCGTGAGAGTGTTTGTGTGCAGAAAAAAAATAGTGTGCCCATGTGGACGTTTGCCAAGTGAACAGCTAGTGTCTGTCCTTTGTGTCCGTGTGTCTCCCAGGTGACACATCACATCTCGTCACCGCGGTGACTCACATTCGCTTAGAGTGGTCGCGGGTTTGAGGGACAGGCGAGGACATACATACATGCCAGTAAACCCCCCCGACAACTTGCAATTACTGTAAACATGCTTGAATGCACACATGTTGACCCAAAGCTGTTTAATCGCACATAGGGTAACCAGTGTGTATGCTCAATGATTTAAAGGGAAGGTAGAGCTGGACACACGCACTGGAACATGCCAGAGATTATAGATATTTTTATGGTTTTAAGCTATTTTCACAGGGTCCACAAATACTAGCAGCACCCCTACCTGCCACAAAACATGATGCCAACAACCTGCGTAAAGTGCATCCTTCGGAAAGACCGCGGTGCATTAATCCAGTGCAGGTGCACTCATGATTAACGGACTGGGGATTATGAGAGAGAGCGGAACAGTCAAGTAAAGAAAAGGTCATAACACTGTTGGGAACAAGGCGGTGCTCCTTTTTGAGCTTTCCCTGAGACTGGATTTTGTTCTGGTGCGAGCTGGTGGCTCTGCAGGCTGCCTTAGGTGGGTCGGTGTGAGCCTACAGAGTCCTAGAGTCATCCTCAAGACCTGCAGCAGAACAGTAAGTCATCATCTAGTGGCTAATTATCTTATGTAAATAATGTGTTAAATTTGGCATTTGCCAGGAACGGGTTAGATAAGTGCTATTTGAATATCACTGTGCATTTGCTGCCTAAATGTGAATATCAGCAGCAAGATTTGTAGCTTTTTGCAGTCTGTCATTTATGGTGCATATTGATTTGTAACAATGAGATAAAGTCACACCTGATCTATGAAATATCTGTTTTGTATTAATTGTCTAAGAGGTGGATATGTGAAAAGATGAGAGATGTGGCTGTAAAATAAATTATGTAATGATGTAAAAAGCTTATTTTCATCTGTAAGATGCCAAAAATGTTATACGAAATATTAGCCAAGGGCTTTATGCGTCCATAGGCTTGACTCCTCTTTTATATGATCATAACTTAAAAGCATTAGTGCAGAGGCTGAACTTAAGGTTTCAGATTCAGAGAAATGCTTGCTGCTGCCCGCTAAACACTGAGACTGAGTGGAGGAGGAGGAGGTGGTGGAGGAGGGTGGAAATATATGGTTCAGCGTTTCCCCCTCACAAGAACAGCACAGTAATCAATTCCGTTTAGTACAAATCCAATGCACTTAAACTTCCAGCGCGAATAACCAGAGGCTGCAGAGCAGAGGTACATTTATCGATAAAGCAATTAATTCAGACTCCTCCTCCTCCTCTCCCCTCCACCCCATTCCTCCTCCTCATCATTATCCTTCGGGGCTGCTGCTTCTAACCCCCATCCCTGGCAAATAACACTCAGGTAGCTCTGTCTCCACAATTTTTTTTTTTATAGAAGCCCTAAGTGGTCACGCATTCGTACGTTTTATTTATTTTCTCGTGATAACCAGTTAGTTTCAGTTGTTTTCTCGAGATAACGGAATATTTTCAAGATCTCGAGAAGTCTTGTTATTTCAAGATCGCAATTAACTGATGTTGTTTATCTTGAGAAAATGATCACGTTAGCGAGAAAAGAAAGTCGTTATCTCGAGATTGAGAAAAAAAACGTCCCATTACTTTTTCCTCAATTTAACTAGCTTATTGTAAAATTGCGGCTAGGATGAAGTTAATTTTCGTGAAAACAAAGTCTGATTTTCTCTATAAAATTATCTAATTAACTAATTATTGCAAGAAAACGGAGGAAATACGATATGCGAATGCATGACCTCTTAGGGGCTTCCGTAGTTTTAAAAAAAATCATTTTTTAGTTAGTTTTATGGTAAAATTGCGGTTAGGATAATGTTAATTTCGTTGAAAACAAATGAAAGAATGTGAAAACTAGTGATGGGCGGATCGATCCAAATATCGATAGTATCGATACCAAGTCGGTATCAGATCGATACCGAAAGCGAGACAACAGCAAAATGTCAAAGCAGGGCAGTTAGTTAAGCCGGGCAACAATGTACGATTTTTTGAAAATCTTGTCGTTGATACCATCACACACTGTACGAGTAATCGTCTACGATGTACGGCCAAAGCTCACGATTTATGTGCTCACACTGTACGGTCCGATCATCGAACACGACCAGAGAGCTCACACTGTGCGGGTGAAAACGTCCCGTCGGCCCCTGCTGACTGTCCTGTCTATTGACTGGAACAGATAATCGGACCTCGTTACCCCCTGTACACTGTACGGAAAAAGACGCCAGACGAAACGGGAAATCGGCCTGTGCATCGCCAGGTCGTGCGAATCAATAATCGGGTCAAAAACGGGATAAAAATCGTACAGTGTATGCCCGGCTTTAGTCACAGGCGAAGTGAAATCGTACAGTGTATGCCCGGCTTTAGTCACAGGCGAAGTGTATTAAAAGCAAAAAAATGTTAATTTGATACTGTTTTTGAACAAGAACCTGTAACCAAAACACAGACTAGTTTGTTTTAATTTGTTTACTGGTTTGCGAGTACATTTTATTGAAAAAAAAAAAAGATAATAAAGCATTTTCTAATTAATTAGAAAATTTGTCCTAATTCTTTCCTTGGTTTTAACTATTTAACAATAATAATAAAAAAAAGTAACATCACAAAAAAACACTTACGGTCATGAAAATTAATTGAGATTTAGCAATTCAATGACTCATCCACCTTATTTATTGAAAAGTATCTGCGATACTGGCCTGTATTTACTTGCAGTAGTGAAAACATTTTAGATAAATCAACTTTCATGTTAAAACGTCAACTTTAATCGATGAAAAACAAACAAACAAACAAACAAACAAACAAACAAACAAAAGCAAACGTTAAGAGACGTTAACAACGTCTGGTAACGGTCCGACGACCGTTACTTTTTGAATTCTACGCTCGTGACTGGTAAGAAAGCCGTTAACGTCACTTACGGCCCCACGCGGTGCTGACGTCGCGGTCCCGGTGCAATTTTAATAGAGACGGTGGGTGAGCACCAGTCTGCCCACCGGAGAGGAGGGAGACCGGGGGGAGGAGAGACATAAAGAGCGGCACCTCGGTCAAGTCACACCGAAAAAGATACGGCACGCCCGGATATACACGGTTAGCTTTCAACGTAAAAGTGCTGAACATTTGGACGAGCCAGGTGAGTGTACGGAGATAATGCGTGTAAATAAGTAACTGTAAACGATAAATACGTTGTTTTTTAATGTTTACAATCGAAAAAAAAAATCACTTTAAAGCGTCTGTGTGCTTTTTTTGAAACGAGTATTTTATTTTGAAAACACCCACCGGTAGTGGCTGCTTTTATTTTGCCGGGCTTCACACTCTCCATCATCTCGGAGACGGAGAGCTCGGTCAGGCTCGTAGAGAGACAGCAGGATGCCAAGAGGAGCACCCCGACACACGGCGTCCGCTTCACCGTCTCCCGGCGTCGTGTCTCGGCCACGGCAGCGACTCTGATGGGCGTTTTTATCCAGCTTTTACCGATTGGATATTTTCGGAAGCCGAGAAATGAAGCGAATGAATGTGAGCAACAAGAAGTGTCCTGTTGTTGTTGCCTGTCTCCAGCATCACTAGTCTCTCTCTCTCTCTGTGGATGCCTCAGTGATGTTTAGTTGTCTGTAGTAGTGGACTTTTTGGTTTTTTTCTCGAGGTTTTCCGTCTTTGAAACAAAGATTTCAGGATAGACGCAACTCCGGGAAACCCAGCGACTGTGTGACACATCTGCTCCTCTTTTGGCGGAATAACCATTGTTATTCGCCTTTTACGAGCATCTTCTCTGGGGTGGGAATTACGACTGATGCTTGCCTTTTGCTCGCCGAGTTTTGTATCGTCTCGTCCTTGTTTGTCTTGTTTGTCTTCCCCTCCACAGTGGCATGAAAATTCATGAATGCGTCCAAGGACATGTATACAAATTACGCATGCACCATGACGGTAGTAGGCTGTGCGTAATATCCTATTATTATTATTATTATTATTATGATTATATCCCTTTACCACATGAATGCTGTGACAAAAACACATTGTGTCTCATTCTTGTGGAAGATCCATCATAACTTGATTGGCGTGTGTGTGTATGTGTGTGTGTGTGTGGCATGGGCGTTAAGAGGATGGCAAAGTGGACAACAAAAACAGGAATAAATTCTATAAAAAAGTCTGATTTTGTCCCCAGGAATTCAGTAAATGTGTCCAAAATTAGCAGCAAATTAAAAACCAATTAGATCCAGCTCCTTTGCCATAATTAACGCCCCATGTGTGTGTGTGTGTGTGTGGGGATGGATCAAGCAGGGGAATCTGCGCGCAAAGCATGCAAGGCTGTCCATGCGCCGTGCGTGTGCGCCCCCTGGTCGCGCTAATGTGTGCGTGTGTGTGTGTGTGTGCAGCCACGCTGGAAGTCGCCCCCCATGTGGCCGTCGGGAGTGGGGAGCAGGCAGCCCTGCCCGCGGGAGTCGGCGCTGCGCAGGGCGGCCATCAGCGGCAACATCAACGCCCTGCCGCCGCACAACGTCCCCACCGGCCGCAGCGTCCGGGTCTTCATCTGTTCCAACCCAGACGGTAAGAGTCAGCGTGATACCTACACACACACACACACACACACACATCATACATCTCTTTAAACCCTCACACACACTGTTTGCTGTGGCTCATATTACAAATATAAAACTAGACCACTCCTATTTTTGCACCCAGACTTCTTGGATTTTAGTTTTAGCTGAAGTCTAATGGTTCATAAGATTCATAACTTGTGTACTTCTTTATAGATAATCATAAACAAACCATAGCTATCGCCTGTTAGTGTTGTAAACATCCTAAAGAATAAGGCCAATGTGCCTGCTACTTTCCAAACATGTGAACTTGGCGTTCTCACATTAAAAAGGTGTCGTCCGTTCGCCGGGGCATCGTGAGCTGCGACATTTAAAGGTCCGCTTAACCTCGTGAAACATCTAGAAAACATCCCCTTAAATGAGGTTACATCAGGTCACATGACCAAAAAAAAAAAGAAACCCCACACAGAGCGGCGGTGTGTGAGCAGGGGAGCAAGACGAGTCGGGTCGTGAGGGAGACACCCAGTTGCAGCTCTTGTATTTGAATATGCCCTCTGGGCGAGGGGGTAAAAATAGGCTCGGTAAAAATGGAGTAAACAAGGCGAGGGAAGTGGAGTAGGCTATGAGATGGAGATGGAGAAAGAGAGCGAGAGAGAGAAGGAGGGCATGCCAGGATTAAAAGGGAGGTTGCTTTTGTCGATACATCACTGTCATTTGCTCGCCCTCGCTGGGCAAATTGCTTCAGACCGCAAGAAAAACAAAAAAACCCCGAATTGACCTCAGATTATTGCACCGTTATGGCCCCTCGAAGTAGTACGGTAAGAAGTCTGGCTTTGTTTAGCCACCTGTAGCTGTGACTCGGTCATTCAGAGTGTCCCGTCGCAGCGCCGATGTAACGCTCCGATCTACACGTGGACGGAAAAAACGATGAGTGGGGCTTATTCCGGAGTAGTTCTTTTCACACCGTCGGCACAAAATGGAAAGACACACATCTGAGCCGTGAAAAAAAAAAAAAGCTAATTATGAAGCGCTGTTTCCAGTGAAGCGAGATGCCGGTATCCACTGCCTAGTAATGAAGCCCGTGCACTCTTGTTTTACACTGCTGATTCACCTCGAACTGATCACATTCGCAGTGAAGTTTGTTTCAGACTTACTCAGATTCAAACTGTACTTGCAAAACCTTTATGGTGCGGCAAAACCTCCACCTTCTGCTTCATAACTGTGACCCACGTCTGCCCTCAGTCCTGCTGCAGAGCCTGTTCCTCGGTGTTCACTAGAGGGGGCTATCCATGCACACATTTAATGCACATGCACCTGTATCCTACAGTCAGACTTTTGGCATTTCACATTTAACATTCTTACAAGTGTAGTAAAGTAGCAGATTTACCTCGACAAACCTCCCCATCTAAATATACGTAACAGCAGATACTAGAAAAGGTGAACGGTGCTATACACGGTCATAATCGTGCCATCATAACACAATGACTGCACTGGGGGGGGGAACTCTCCTCTCCGCTTTGATCTACAGTGCCAAGAGTTTTATGTGCTCTCGAGTTATAGCGTCGGGCTCTGCTGAAAATACTGACCCAAACGCCCTTAATCAAAAGACACACAGACAACCGCGACGAAGAGGCTCCCACTGCACTGCCGCATATTCCACCCTCACGGAGTTGTGCCGCGTTTGTCCGCGCCGGCTTTAAATTGCAGTGATGGATCGATAAATCCTGAAAGAAGCTGATAAAAAACGTGAGTGATTTGAGATGTCGCGTGTAAAGTTCCAGCGGGTATATACACAGGTGTGCTAAAGGTGTTTGCCAAACAACTAATCTGAGTGGATTTACATCCACCTTCCATGATGTTAATGAATCACTCCGGTTCTTGGCTCAGGTGGGTGAATCCGTGTGCGGCCACACTCGATCAATTAAAAAACCTTCCACTATCTGTTCCTGCCAGCAGCCAGACGGTCGCAGCAAACCAGAGAAGAAGCCCAGCGTGATGACGTATTTTTTGTGTGTACTGTTTGACACATTATGCAGCCGTGTCTCATCTGTCAATGTGTGTGTGTGTGTGTGTTCGCGGAGATCCACATAAGCATATCAAGACAACTCCATTACCTTGCTGTAGTCACCTCGGGGGGAGCTCTGTGCAATAAGGCAGCTATTTGTATGCAAGCTATCACTTAGGCTGTTTAAAGTTGATAAAAGCGCGAGGCCTCCGGGATGCGATGCGTGAAATCATCTATCCCTCCAATGCGGCATCATCACGGCGACAACGGAGACCACTAATTATGTTACACCTCACCACACATGTTCAGATTTATTTTATTTATCTTCGTTGGTTTTTGTAGTTCATATTTTTCCGGAATTCAACAGTGTGTCCACCAAAGCAGGGAGGACAGAGGGAGAGATGCCAGGTGGAGAGGCTGTGTCAAGGGTGGCTTTTGTTTAATGAATTGCTTCTCAAAGGCCGTCGAGTGCCAAATTTTTTTCAGGACGAGCTCGCCTGCGGCATCGCGAGGTTTATGACGCGTGCTCGCGAGCTTATTCCTCTCCCTCTCGTGTCTTCACTCTGACTGGTTTGGCAGCAGCTTTTTACTGACCTCTCTTTGAGTTTTTCCAGAGTGCTGTGGAGCAATTCTGCACCCCCAGGACGCCGTTCTGACAAATTCAGCAGTTGCCCTCGCGCTCTCGTCCAACTCCCCGGGTGTTCGAAACCATTTTACGGAACACACCGTAAAAGCATTTTCATGAGGGCGATGATAGCCATCAGCTCACTAGATACACCTGGGTAAAATTACTCAGTGATTATCCACTTATAACCAACATAATTAACCTAGACAAAAACTAGTGTGGTCTGCAAGTGGTTTATAAGTAATGGGAATTGTTTTTATGTGCACATCGAGGGCTCTGCTGAGGGAGCGTAATGCTGATCATAGAGGTTGAAAATGGACAAAATCTTACTGGGACCTTCAAGTGAATGTTTCATTAAATGCCGTCCTGGAAGATATATACATTTTGACAATATCTGTATGTCTTTTTCATTCAGTTTCAATGTAAAAAAAAAAGAAATCACATGAATATTTAACACATCTCCAACAGATAAATCCTCCTTGGATTATAATACTAATTGTCCTTTTCCCATCACACACAGAGATTAATCATCCTACAAAAGGACAGTTTTCAAGATTAAAAAGTAATACTGAGGATTATAAAATGAAGTGTCATGATCTGGCAATAAGGTTCGTAGTGAGGCAGCATCAACAGTTATTAATGGCCTTTGATTATAAATCGAAAGGAGCCTGTTACAAAAACACACTAATCATGTGTGTTTGTGTTTGCTGCTATAAGTCATTTTAAAACCTCACCTGAGATTCTGTATATAGTCTCAACAGTCTGAACATCAACCCATCTTGAAACCATCTCAAAAACGTTCACTCCTTTTTTAATCAGCTCGTGAACCGACAGCAAACCTGAATCTGAAGAGCCTCCGTTAATTTTCTGTTCAATCAGCCTGCATCGACCAAATCCATCTGCCAGCCCGATATGTCAATATGTCATTATTATTTTTTAATTATGTGATGTCTGAAAGGTTCAAACTATACATACCGCTTCAGATTCACTGCTGTTTGTTGTTCAGGTTGTAGACTGCTGCCAGTGCTGCAGTTATCCGACAACAGAAAACAGCTCGAGGGTTGCCAGACTGTCAGGTCCTCTTTCACTCTTCATTAGAAGAATCCCACGTTTTACAGGAAACAGACAGACCTGGCAACACCACAGCGAGCTCACCAGTAGTGCCCCGACATTGGTAGGGTTATGAAACTAAGGATACAGAATTACATACTACGTGTTTAATCCAACACGTTTAATATAATCATGGCTGATCGGACTGATCTCAGCTTCTGTCGGGAGGAGGAGATTTGAATTAAACTACAAGATAACATGTGGTGTCCATGGTTACCCAATATCTTTAAGACAGAGGACAGTCCCTGTGATCTTGAGAGTTGAGTCATCTTGGTTTACTATGATTGGGGTTGTAAAATATCTACTGTGTTCCCGGCTTAAATGTGAACATTTAATGTCGAAGGCCCTTAAAGCCTTTCGAGAGGCTTTTGAGACGACAGCTGCTTGCACAGATGTTACCCAATGAACTTAGTAATGAACATAGCACAAGTTGGGTTGCTCTGCTTTCAGTCAAACATGATGTAGGCTACTGGCAAAGAGACGGGGAAGTCCAGATCACTGTTATAGCATGTTTTGTTTACATTGTTGGTTTCCCTCGATGCTTAGAAGGGGGGATTATAAATTCAGTTTTTCTGTACGAGGTACAGTAGACGATGGTCAGCGTCCCAGTTTGGAGATGCAGGCAGAAGTCCTAGCAAGGAAATGGAGCAAAGCACTGCGGTGGACAGGGTCAAAAATGTATTTTAGCCTTGTAAGAAAGGGGCCACCTAAAAAAAATCCATCCATTTAAGTGTAGGATATAGTGAGCATGTTCTCACTGCTTCACCTTGCCGTCAGACAGCCTACATTGACATATTACACCTGCAGATCTGATGGCTGCTTCTCCAAGCAGGAAGCGTGCTGACCAAAGTAACACTCTTGACTGTGCGTAAATACCTCATACAACCCTACTTCAAAACAATTCTCCCTTTAATATCGAGTATGGATGGTGGCACAATAACCTCCAGTGGATTCCCTTCATCCTGATTCAGTGGTTTTCAGATAACCTGTAGGGTCCCCCTGTGCTTAGGAAATGGAGGAACATCTGGCCTTCATGGATGGCTGATTAACACAGCCCACAATTTGCCTTGAGCATCTTCCAGGTCATTCGGTATCGATTTGCTCACTGACTGTGCGTTTTCATCATTGAGGCTCAGGTTCAGTGACATGAAGTTCTCGAGGAACAACTGTGTTACATGTTTCGATCATCTGTGGTCTATTCTGATGTATCATACACTTAGTTTTAAGATGTTTTATTGTGAAATAACGATGTAATGATGAGATGTTGCATGCAACAAGGTGAGCAAGAGATATCAAAATGATTGCAGATTACTTTTCTGGCCATTGAGAATAGCTAACAGCCAAAGTAACTGCTAGAAAACATAAACAGAGTTGATTTTTCTTTCACATTGTGACATGAAGAGGTCTAAATGTCCAACTTTTTACAGCAAAAGCAAGGTTTAGAGAAAAACCGTAGAGTCTCTCAGGTTGGGGACAACTGTGCTAGACCAGTCAACCACCAAGATCCCCAGCTTTATGTATTTCAGCTTCTGTGTGTCATCCATGCATGATATTGTTTCATATCCTTGTGTTAGATTAACAATTACAAGAGCTTGAAGTATTAAGCTTGCTTAACGGGTCAGTTCCCCAAAATTACAAACATATTTTCTCACTTACTTCTAGACTTCTAATGTTATTGAACACACGGAGAGTTGATCTGTTTTTTTAGCCTCTATCCCGACACAGTGAAGGTGAGAGTTTTGTTTGTGGTGTTTAAAGAATTGACACATTTCCAGTGTGTTTTGTGGATTACTCAAAGAAAGTTTCTTGGGCATGGAAACATCAGAGGCAGATACGTCAAAAAGTCAGTCTCCATAAGTCCCCATGTTCAAATGTCCAACTTCACAGCAGAAATAAACATGTTTACAGTCTGGTACAAAATCCTTTTTTTTAAATCAGGTGAACAAACACCTCAGATACACACAGTCTACCACACACACTTTGTAGCATCCATGTCAGTGTGGGTGACCACTGTTTCTCAACGTTGTTCTATTTGCTAGGACACTTCTTGTCTTGTGGACTCGTGCTCTCTCTCTTTTAATCAGACATCCCTAAGTAGTCGTGCATACCAAGAGCCTCTGGAGTGTCAGTCGGTGTAGCTCGATGAGAGGATGATTGCTTTGTCAGAGGCTCGTTGATGAGACTCGGAGAGGGCAGGTGTAGAGTGACCGCTATCATCGGTATCACTAAATTTATGGTGCTATAATGCTTTTGGTTTAGCTTTTTGGCTTGTCATCCATCCATGCTTTAGTAGGCAGTAGTGCAGAGATGGTACCGGTGTCATTTTTCAAGCAAAAATGGCAATGTCTCCGGTTGCAGTTCTTCAAATGTGCTTCTTTTCTCTGTTTCATATCGCTGTAGGTTAAATAGTTTAGGTGTGGACTGTTGTTGGGATAAAACAAGCAGTGTAAGGATGTCATCTTGGAAATTCTGATGGGCTCTTTCCAGCTATAGGCTAGAAAGAAGATGCAATAAACAGGAACACTTGGCTGTATTTTCTTTGTTCAACTGACCGCCCATGAGTTCCCTAAAGGACGAGGGAGGAAGAGAGAACAGAAAAGGAAGTGAGGAAGACGAGAAAAAAAAGCGACAGGAGAGAGCTGACAGGACATATCTGAAAGGGAAGATAGATTGGTCGGCACTATTGAAACGAACAGATTGGAAAATTGGAGGGAGGGACACACACAGCGAGAAAGAGGGCGAATGTAACATCCAGTCTTTGTTCCTTAGCATGTGGGTGTGTACACAACAGACACACACATACGTCAGGCTGACATAACTCATCATCATCCCACAAAAAAAAAAGAAAAAAGAGAGAGAGAGGAAGAGGCGTCTTACCACAATACAAACAACAACACAGTTTAGTCTGTCAGGTCACATTGAGACAGCAAGATGCAGATTTGGATTCAACACTTCCCAAACACATGAAACAAATTTAATGTAAAGTCCATAAACGCTGCTGTTTTTGTCGTCACCGTACAATTATTGTACTGTAATATATCCGGGATGAGATGAGAGCTCCACTGATGCAGCAACTGCCATTTATTTCATTTACGTACTATTACAGCTGTTTGGTTTTGATTTGACATTTTGCTCGGGGTTGCTGCGGGCAGATAGCATGTACGGTTACGGCCCAAAGCCTTACTAAAGATAGAGAGAGAGTGATACGTCAGACTAAATTTGTGGGCTCTTCTATCTATTCGTGGTGCGTTACGTAGGACACGGTTAGCGGCTGTTTGCACGCCGTCCACCATGCGTGTGCTGAGCTCGGTCACACAGGGGGTCTCTCTCTCTCTCTCTCCGTTGGGCAATGTTCTGTTTTTAACTATCCGTCCACACCCTTCAGAAAAAGAGAGGGAGAAAGAGACTGGGCCTGTCCAAATAAATAACAGTAACCATTTGGAAGATAGTGAAAAGGAGAGGAGAGGAGGAAAGAAAGTGGGACACCACAACATGCCGTGGGCTCTCACTGTGTGACACTCCGACTGTCCAATATGATCACTGCCTTTGTAATGCCGGAGAATCCCGCGTTCTTAAACAGCTCTGTAATCATTAGCTTAGTAAATAGGAGTTGCGTATTTCTAAATTATATACATATAAATAGATACGGTGCAAGAATTGTATACAAGGTGAAACAGTTTGTTGATGACTCGATCTCTGATACATCGCGTCTTCAACTCTGTGTTGGTCAATTCTCCATGCGACTTCAAATCCCACCAGGAGTGTAAGCGTGTTCAGATTTGATCATATTTCTTCTGGTTTATGTTCTTCTAAATATGTAACTTCGTTACAAAGTTAAATTGTTTCCCTTTTGGCTGTTTTTACCATCGGAAGTTTGCACAGGGTGTTTTATTTTGAAAATCGTGCAGATTCTCAATCTGTGGTGGTACATG
Organism: Larimichthys crocea; assembly: GCF_000972845.2. NCBI lineage: Eukaryota > Metazoa > Chordata > Actinopteri > Sciaenidae > Larimichthys > Larimichthys crocea. Next base: position 4,565,014 of record NC_040024.1, on the reverse strand, counting down.
AGTCCCTCTAGTGGTACACGGATCAACCCGTTTTTAAATGTAAAATTTTTAAATAAATTAATGTACTTCTAGGAAGTTATTTCCTGATTGTTTCACAGCGGTTAGCACAAAAGCTCCCAGCGACCTGTTGTGTTTTGAGCAGGGTTTGGGTTAGTTGGTTGGTACTTAAAGAGACTGACATGTTCTGAGGTGGTACGCAGTGTAAAAATGTTAAGAGCCACTGCTCTATGGCGTTTCTATGTTTGACTTCCTGTCAGCTCGAGCTGTCGTGCTGCGCTGATTGACGCGGGCTGCTCGCGGTGTCCATCACAAATAGAATTGACTAGAACAGCTACGAACACTCCCGGTGGCCGTACACGTAATGCGTTGTATCCATGTCTCGTAGAATTTAGCCTTTAGTCGGTCAACAAAAAATCAATCGCCGCGCTATTTTGAGTCATTTTTTTGCTGCTGTTTTTTGTTACATACGATAGATACCTGAATATGTTTTTGGGAGGTTTTAACTGTTGGTCAAACAAACAAGCAAATCTTACTGCTTTAACATTTCATTAACAAAACGACTAGTCGGTTATTAATCTTTAGTCATGGCTCGAAATTTTGTTGAATTTGAGATTCGGATTGGAACATGAGGAAGGAAGCTTCTTTGCAGTGATATGAACTGAGGAAATCCCTCAGCTTTGTTTCATTTTGTTCAGAAAAGTAAAAAAAACAAAACATTTTCATGTCTGAATATGGAGGTCTACCACAAAATCAGCCCCCGCCGCCTCTAGCTCTGTACTTGACACACAGATATTAGAGTGGTGTTGATCTTCTCACCGAATGCTTGGAAATTCAATAAGTGTATTACCCAAAAAGCTGAACTATTTATTTAATATTCTGTCAGTAAGGCTTGGTGATGATAATTTTCATGTTGCTTCTGCTCCCATGAGTTTAACACTTCTTTGTTTTGTCTCCAGACACAGAGGCAGAGAGGAACGCACTGAAAGAGCACGTCTACCCCAAACTACGAGACTTCTGCAGGGAGAACTATGGGATTGAATTCCAGGTAACTGGCTGCATTCCCTTTTTCTTTTTTTTCTACCTTAATTTTTCCTTTGATTTATTGCTTTCCTGCTCTCAACCTTCCTCTCGCTCAACGGCCCTGTAACTTCCACAGCTGTAGTTTGCCAGTACAGAGTGTTAAGTGCTTCCAATTCTACATCGTGGCTTACACAGCTGTCAGAGCCTGGAGGGGCCCGCAGAGCTGGGTGCAGAGGTCCTTGTGCCTTTAAGCAAACAGAAGGCCAGCAGAGATAAGGCTTCCATCGGTGAAGGCTGGCACAAATCTAGCTGTGGATAAGACAGCACGATGCGAGGGCTTTCCCCTTTGTTGTTGTCTGAGAGTTGCCGCATTGTCCCCCGTGGTGTCCACTGATCAGGATCATTTGCATTGCAAATCAGCATCAGTGTACACGGAAAGATTGCTATCAGAGGTTTGTTTGTTTAACAAATCCAAGAGTGCCCTCAAGTCAGGGGGAGATCTATGCCATAGATTGTTCCTGGAAGGATTTGTTTCCGGTGTGACCCCTGAATTGTTTGGTAACGCTGTAGTCAGCAGGGTGCCCTGCGGCTAATTCTCATTTCATGCCAAGAATTAAACAGCTCCGAGCGCGTACCATCAAAAAGGTGTTAAAACAAGACTAAACACAATAGTGTTTAGAAGAACTCCCCTCCTGTGCACACTTTACTTTGAAGGAAGTAAAAACACACTTATTTTCAGCAGTCCTAAGCTGCCGTGCAGGCATATGTCATGAATTATGGATTATTTTGTGTGTGTTTTTATTCTTCGGTTACAAGTCTGAATCAGAAACAACTTCGCTGTCCATCGCAAAGCAGTAGGAACTCATCTTTGATGTAGCTCACAAGTATTAGCAATAAAAACACACATAGGAGTATGGCTGTACAGAAAAAAGCAGACTGTAAATATGTACATATGTTAGAGAACTGACGGCAGTTCTTGGGATATATTTATATTTATATGTGTGTGCTGTGGGTTCTTATAGGAGCGGTGTGTGATGAGTGTCTAAAAGGTTAAATAAAGAAAACTATAAATATTCTCCTTCTCGCTGTGCACAATTCGAGTTACTTGAGCTGGACGCACTAGCTGCAGCTAATTTGGGAGATCAAAAACATCTGTTGTACAATGCCGCAGGGATTGCTTTGTCACGTTGGACAGATTTCTTGGCTTGCAATCGTTATGTTCTTTGCATCACTTTCCTTTGTGAAGCTGTGCCACACTTACCATATTGCAAACGTTATACATGTGTTGACACCACTGACAGTATAAAGAATGGACGCGCGTATGCTTAAGCCGCTTTGAAGCTCCAATAAGTGGCTTCTTCCGCCTCCTGGCTAATCATAAAATCAGCAAAGACGTGGCTCATCAGTGGACTGGGTGCTCAATAGGGCTGCCACAATCGATTATTTTGATAGTCGACTAATCACCGATTATTTTTCCGATTAGTCGACTAATCGGATCATACGTAAATTGACTGTAAAACATACAGCTTATCGCACCAGCATGCAGCTGATCAGATCATTAGCTTTCAGCTTAAAGTATGAGCTAACTGAAAATAAAAACAATTAAGATGATAGCTCATTAACCCTAGTCCACGGACCCGGGAAGCGGCGAGGTCCGGACGGGCGGGCGCTGTAAAGCTCGTGGACGGGGCCGCGAGCCACCTTCGCCCTCGAGCCTTTCCAAGCCGACCCAGAGCCGGAAAAAAAACGATGCGTCAACTACTAAATTGGTTGTCGACGATTTTGTTCATCGACATAATCGTGACTAATCGACTAATCGTGGCAGCCCTCTGTCAATTAAAGTGACAACTCTGTTAATTCTGAATAACTTTAAGCCTTATTATAATTTGAACAGGTGAGTTGTATATAAATTCACCCTCAGTACAGTTGTCATGAACGGGGAAATTAGCTATAGAGACCAAAACGTTTTTTTGTACCAGGCTGTAAACATGTTTATTTGTGCTGTGAAGTTGGACATTTGAACATGGGGACTTATGGAGATTGACTCGTTCTGTAACCAGCCTCAAGTGGACGTTTGAGGAACTGCAGTTTTCTCACTTCCACATTGGCTTCACTTCACAGCCACAAAGGTTGCTGCTTGATTGACACATGTGTAACTGGTGATGTAGCTGAAACTTCACTCGAAATTTCAAAGTGAAATCCGGCTGCATGACGGAGCTGCTGATTCGTAGAAAGTTGGAACTGGTTTAAATTCAAATCTTGGTCGATGTTTAGCTCGTTTTATTCAGCTCTTCAGCAAACCTACATCAAAAAGGAGACACGCCACTCACTGAATGGGATGAATCATTTGTCATTCAGTGTATAGCTCCAAAGCTAATCTCCTGGCCCGCCATAGGCAGATTCTACCCAGACTTGACGCTTCTATTATTACAAGCATCGATTGTATAAAGTCAAAAGGTCAAAGACGCTGTAACCGCACTGAAAGATCTGACAAAACGTCCCTGGATCTCTCGAGATGCCCGTGTGTGATAGAGAAGTGCAAAGATAATGCAAGAAAAAGCCAAGCGGAGACCGGTTTTGGCTCCGGTCGCCGTGGCCACGTGTCTGTCTGGTGATTCAGCTCGCTGTGACGACGCGTGAGCTGAAATGATTATGCAGAAGGCCTGAGAGTTAATACTATGACTCACTTACTCCTCTCTCCCTCCTCCTGCAACCTCTGAAACCCCCCTACTCCTCATCCAACGTGAGAATTAGCACCTTGGCTAAAACCACATTTTCCTGGAGCTCGATAACGTGTGAAATCATAAACAATTTCGACGTAGGCTGATTTTTTTTGTTTATTTTTGTTTGCTTTGATGATGAGTTGTAATATATGTGCGATCCCGCCTCCCCTTTCTCACACACACACACACACAACATCCGCTGGCACACACTGACACACATATGCCAAGCTGATGAAACCCAATTCTCCCCGGTCCCTCATCACTTGACTCAGTTTCCACCCAGAACGCTCCCTTAAGAGGATGGAGAGGGGATAGCGCGAGACGGAGAGAGGGATAGAGGGAGGAAGAGGGCACGGAAATCCAGCCCAGAGGCCGAGGGCTGCGACCTCATTCAGTCAGAGGGTGGAGGCTATCAGCCTTTTATTTTTACCATTTTTATTCCCCACGTATCTTCCCCTTCATCGCTCATTTGCTGACACACGTGAAGCCACAGTGTGGAAAAGATTCCACTAGATTACCGCTGGTGTCGGTGTGTCTCTCAGACCATGTGGTGCTATTGATAAGATACTGATCAATGGATTTCATGCTTGTGGTCAAGGCTTTGACCACTGAAATATATGATTAATCTGCTGGGCTCTCTCACGATGCGGTAGCACTGTGCTGGAACCGCGTACAGTTGCTTATGAGCCCTTTACTCAGTCTGAAATGATATTTAATTGAATCTGGTGGGTGGGCTCTGTTGTATTGGGTCTAATACCTGTCTGGATAGTGAGACACACGCTGCATTATAATCATGTGTACGAGCTGCTCTCCGCAGGGTAAAATAACATGCATTACTGCTCTTTTCAGCCACAGCTGCTCGTTGTCTCGCTGCCAGTGTTGGTGTCCTTTCTCGTTTCTGTGAAGGTTCTCAGTTATCTTTCTGAGAAAGAAATAAAGTCCACAAAGAAAAAACTGACTCAAACTCAGGGGGAAAAAAAATACAATGTAATCTCTGTCTCGGTTTCCGAGCTCAGCAGACGTTACCTCCACTGTAACCACACCCAAATCTCTTTACTCAGGCCCAGGCAGCCCCTCATATTTCTCTAAGAAAATAAATAAAATATATTTTCTATGATATCTCATTTACTGCTCCTTTATCCAAGAGGATGAGAACTGATCCAGTAGACCTTTAGATTCGGGTTAATGCCCCCAAATTCCCTCCAAAACTGTAAAAAATGTTGACTGTTGACTTTTTTTCTTTTTACATAAAGTTTTGCTGTATCAGAACTTAGTCCATTACAAAACTTTAGATTAGATTAGATTAAACCTTATTCATCCCACAATGGGTAAATGTACTCGTTACAGCAGCAAAAGTGTGATATACACACTAGAGAATTAAAGTAGAACAGGCAAAAACAACAAAAACAGACAGAAGTATCTTATAATCTACACAAAAAACGTGTAATGTATCACTCCCCAGTCCAGTTTTTATTGCTAGACTGTCAGTTTCTCATCCAGTCCCATCCTTTAAGATCCCGGTTCCCATTATCTTAACCCATCTTGCATTTCTAAGACTCATAAATCATCTTGTTACAGTACAATCACTTCCTCCCACATGCATGAAATCTCAGGGCCGCTGGAAGCAGCTCTGTTAATAATGTGGTCGGACCTCTCTGTGGCTGCCAAGCTCACTGACCGTCACACACACACACACTCAGACACACACACTCAGACAGTGCAATTATAATAAAAGTTTCCTGGCCACGGCTGTGAGATTCTGTTCAACGGCTGTCACTCAGACGTATTTTACAACTCACAACACAAGCAGATGATGGGTGAGGCGGCGTTTCACGATGATTAAAAAATAGCCTATTCATGTAGCCTGTTATGCTTGCACTATTAAAGAACGGGGAATATGGCTGTCAGTTTGGCTTTGTCGGAAAAAAGCGACGCAGTGCTCTTAGAATATGTCACCCACTTAAAATTTAAAAGTTAATAATTAATTATATAGTTGCACTTCCTACATTGTTCTACATGTCAGGGTGAAAATGTACGTTTCATCCTGTGAATATGCTTTTTAATATTAAGCCACTAAAATCACAAATTAATTAGTAAATCTCAGATCTAAATATAGACTCTTTTTTTTAACACTGAGAAACAAAGAAGGAAGTTTTCATCACTTTTCCATCTGTTCACCTGGCTACCATATTTATTGTTTCCGTTTGTTTCATCTCCGTTCACTGTCCTGCTCCGACACTGTTTTTTGTTTTGTTTTTATCTGTTCAGTCCCTGCAGAAACATATCAACATGCCAACCGTCTCCACGGGAATGATGCGAAGATAATCGAAAATCAAATGCTTCTGTTCCGCTTGTATTTGTAAAAACCCATGGGAGTTACTGTCACCATGATGGTTATAGTTTCAGTTTATGTCTTGTCAGCAGGATATGTGAGCGTATCTCTGTGACTTGAAACACAAGTAGGTCATTTTGTCCATAACTATAAAATAAAACAGTTTCTTAATGTTGAGAGATGTTCAAGAAATGACAAGAATGAAGTTAAATCTTTCCTTGTATTCTTTTACCTGGTGGCCAGACTTGCTGAAAAAGAGTGACGTACTGCAGGCAGTGTTTCCCTGGATATAGTTTACATGTAAAGGCATATGTTGTCAGTTTTGGGCTACGTTAAAATCAAACGTCCACTTGAAGCTGGCTACAGAACAAGTCAATCTCCATAAGTCCCCATGTTAAAACGTCCAATTTCACAGCAGAAATCTTTATACCGTGATTGGTTAACATCCAAAACGCAATCAAGGTATACTGATTGAGTGTCCCAATGGCAATATTAGCTGCAGAAAAATGGAAACAATCCAGTTTTTAAGTCTTCTCTTGAACTTTCTGTACTTTTTATGGTTGAAGTTTTAGGGGTGTTTACAATTTACAACCAAAAAGAAGCTCCCAAACACTGCAGGCCAGCAGAAATCTATGCAACTGTCTACAACACGCCCGCAATGGTCAACAGTGCTGTGATTAGTTCTTCCTTGTGGGTTTACTTATTAGTTTGGAGGAGGTTCCGAATTTAACCATTTAAACAAACAAATCTGAACTCACATTAAGAAGGCCGGTCCTAAAAAAATAAATAAAACACACATTAAAATTGCCTTTGCTATGAAAAGTGTATCTCCCTGACAGGGTCTTCCTCTGCTGGTGCCTCATTATAGGCACCACAAGCCACGTGATCTCATTACCTCGCGTCTTTGACTCGCTCTTAACCTTAACTTACTCTGCTTGAGCTGCAACGTCTGAAAAGCTGCACCGTAATTATCCCAGCGTATCAGAGCTTGGCAGATTTTTTTTTTCCCCCAAGGCACGCATGCGAAATTTCATCTCAGCACTCATTATTGACAACACCGAATCAACTTCATTAGATTGGTGAAGAGATTTGACCTCATCATAGCAGGCAAGACTACTGAAATGAGTAAACACAACGAGCTCCAATATTAAAAGTATAAATCCGTGCTTAACACCCTTCATGTGATCTGTCCGTGATGTTTTTTTGTATTTCACATCACTGCCAAAATGTCATATTTTACCACAGATTTGCTGCCGAGGCCTACAGTTTCCTCGAGCACTGAGAAAGCTGCGTTCATCAAGCATTCTTAGAGATTTACTACATGTTCTTGATAAAACTGCCCCGCAGTGGAGAGCTTAAGACATATTTATGTTGGCGTCATATCTATTTTTACTGTTGTTTCTCGCCTGAGAGTCTTTTCTGTTGGTGTGGTTTTTCCGCCTCTTTTCCCCGCCTGATTTCATGCCCTTTCTTCCTGGGCATCTTGGGCATAATCCCAAAGTCTAATAGTCTAACATTCAATAAATGAAAAAAGGCTCCTCCTGCACTTGACCCGCCATGAGCAAATGCCTTCCAAGGGCATTAAAAAGCTGCTTAGCGGAAGCTGCTTCAGCTCTTACGTAAGCAATGGCACCCCACGACCATAGTTTAGGGGAAGAGAGAGAGAAAGAGTGGAGGAAATTAATCAGAAGACGAAGGAGGAGTTGGCGTGAGAGGAAAAGAGAGAAGGAGGGTGAAACTTGGAAACAACAACCCTCCTTAACTACTTCCAAATACTCTCCTTCTTAACTTCATTTATGAGTCCTTGCCTGTTTTGGATCAACGTCCATCTGTCTTTTCGTGTTCTCTACCATCCCTGTGTACTCCAGCGATGCGCCTCGAGTTGATGGGGCAAATTTAATCAGCCTGTCCTCCCCACACACATGCACGAACATGAATAGATATGACTAATATCTCCATTTAGCTTTTAATTACCGTGCATCCTCCCAATCACCTGCTGAAACCCGGCAGGAACCTCGTCATTATCTGGGACGGGGGGGAGGGCGCTCATCTCACTTCATTCCCCCTCCCTCTGGTCCTTGTCAACAACACAGCCGATTGCGGTCTCCCACACACGAGCGTTGGAAGTTGGAAGTAGATTACTGATACACAGTGACTGATGTGCTAAGCAATGAGTTTTCCACATCAGGCCATCACGATGGATCATGGGTGTGTGGGTAGGAGAGTTATTTCCAAAGTAAAAGCCTTTGGTGGTTCAGAATAAGTTTTAATTTCTTTGATCCCACATCCACTCTTATGTGATTTATCGGTCTTTTGGCAGAGCTGCCAAAACAATTAGTTCATGCACAGAAAATAAATCTCCCATCCAAAAAAAAAATTGATAATCAGCTAAATATTTTAGACATTCATTAAGCAAAAAGTGCCAAACTTTGTGAGGGCATGCTACTTTTCTCCCTTTTATACCATCTGAAGCTCAAACAATCAGTCGATGAATTGATTAATAAATAGTTTAGTGAGCAACTGTTCTGAGAATCATTCAGTTGTTGAAGTCATTTTTCAAACAAATTGCCAAACATTTCCAAGGGCCAGCTTTTCGACTGTGATGATTCATGCCTTTCTTTGTCTTTGTGATGGCGAACTGAATGTCTTTGGGTTTTGGATCGTTGGTTGGACAAAATATGCAGTTTGTAGATGTCAGGCCAAGATGAAAATGCATAAAAATAATTGTTTGTTGCAGCCATACGATCATAAATTATAAATAAATAAAAGGCTTTGGACTTTTGGTCAGAGGAAAAATGAGATTTCAAGATGAACTTTTTGGTCTCCGAGAACTTTTTCAAGACGAAATGGTACAACATACAAAACAAACTTCAAATAAGAATAAAATAGAGATGAATCCACTGGTTTCCCAATGTGGGGTGCTAGATTGGCTATGTAGTCCCTCCAGCGGGTTCTGGGTTTGCCTCAGGGTCTATTCCCAGATGAACAAGGGGCTGGAGCAGCCCAAAGGAAGGCACCCAAGGGGCATCCTAATCAAACTAGGGAAACTGAGTCAGATTTGCACAGGAGCGTAGAGATGAATGTGAGTTGGGCTTTGATTTTGACTCCTAGTTACAAACATTTGTTTGTATTACAGCTGAACAGTCCACTAAAGTATATTCATGAAGGCGAGAAATTGGCAATGCTGTAACTGCTTTATTGTATATTTTACTTTAAATTGGACTATCATATACAAAATGAACATCTCACTGTATGGAAGAAGGCTTGAAACTCAGAGATTCCTGAGGTGAGAAGTAGGGTCGATGTTTCATAAAGCTCAATATAATCAGACGTTCGTATTGCAGCGAATGGAGTTACCCCTGCTGGCTGTTATAGAGAATGCACTAATTAAAAAAGCTCTCCTTCCACGGTAACACAGCTGCTCACAGGTGCACAACAACAATCAGGCAGATGAGCTCAGATGGAGCTCCAGCAACCTCCTGCTGCTCCCAACCAATAACAGGAGAGAGAGAGGCAAATATCTCCCACACTGTCAAAGTAAAAGTCCCCCACACTCTCATTTTCAGTTTCCGAGCGGTTATGCAGGGCTGCCAGTCACCGCCGCTCTCTGCCACACTGCGGATGTGTCAGTCATCGTGCCAGGGCTAAACTCATTTGAGCTAGCTAGTCTGGTGAGCAGCAGAGCATGAAGGAAGACAGCAGCAGCTGAATCACTTTGGCTTCACCTCATCCACCCTCAGCTCTGCCTTCTACTTTTTACTCCTCAAACACTGCGACCAGAGAGGCAGACCAGCAGAATCGATAGCCCAAAGAAGAGGAGCCGAAGAAGAAGAGAGCAACAATGCTATCATGCGTAATATTAAGGGACTGAAATCTCCAATCAGCCCAGGGCCATCAGGAATAATGTATCTCATTGTAAGCCACATGTTAGGGCCCAGCCAGCAGGATAAACACTATTAGGGGCCCAGGAAGCTGCCAGTAGGAGGGCTTGTTGTCCCCTTTGACAAGCCCAAGCCAGCAGCAGCAGCAGCAGCAGCGTGGCGTGGGCCACACAAGCATTTCCAGGCGTTTCTTCACTCTCCTCTCCTCAGGTGGTAGATTCACCCCCCGTGGCGTGTTTACAGTTTGAATTGTCTGAAATCTGCCAGAACTTGTGACGAATGTGTTGAGGGGGAGACCCCCTCTGTGGCATGTTGTTTGTGTTCAGTCACTCCTCCCCGCTGGTCTCGAATGCTCAGAGCGGTGTCGCAACACAAAGCAGGTGTGTGTGTGTGTGTTGAAAAGTGTAATGGTGTTAATCCAACTGAGATTTTAGAGTGCAAGACGGAGCTGTTCCGCTTTTGTTTAATTATACTCAGCAGAAAAATTGGCAGAGTTGTGCAGCGGTGTGTCTATTTGTGCTGAACGTAACCGCTGTAAAACAATCAAGAAATAACTTTTTATTTCACTGATCGCGCGGCTTCATCGAGTCCGGTGCTTGCTGATTTTCATTCACTGTCTGTGTCACTTGACTAAAGCTCTCTCCGTCTCCCTGTAAAACCATCGGACACAAACCAGATTAAACTTCCTTGTGTCACTGTTTTGCAGTAGCAAAATAAGTGTGTGTGACCCCGTAAGAGGCGTCAAGAAAGCCTTTTTCGGGGCGGTCGGTAGCGTAGTGGTTAACACGGCCGCCCCGTGTGTAGAGGCTATAGTCCTCGCTGCAGCCGGCCTCGGTTCGAGTCCCGCATCGGACGGCCTTTGCTGCACGTCATTCCCCTCTCTCTGCCCCTTTCCTGTTTATCTTCGGCTGCCCTATCGATAAAAAGGCATAAAGGCCAAAAGAAAAAGAAAGTCTTTTTCTATTCAGAGGTGTAGGAGAAACCGAATAAATCTTTCTGCTCTCATTATAGCGCGATAATGTAACTCTTGGTCCATGTTTTGTTTGTTTCCAGGTGGTGGACCTGTACTGGGGCGTGGACCCAGAGGAGTGGGACAGTCCGGAGCTGCAGCGACTCAGAATGAAGCTCCTGGAGGAATGTCTGAAGACCTCAGCGGGGCCATGTTTTGTTGTAAGTATGACACACCACACAGGTTACAGTGTGAAATGAAACGGATTTGATGTTATCGCTGTGTGTCCACACTTTACATAATACTCCGAAAGTCTGTGAAATCATTGCGGCTTCAGCTCTCTATCTCATGACACGGCTCTGATGTGGCATTAAGACCGGACTGCTCCCAGGATATCCGCTTTTGAATCTAACAGCAGTGTGAAAACCAACTTATATGAAAAGTGACGAGCAGTACAGCTGAGTTTGAAGTCCTTTTGTTGCGGCTTTTGTGCGTCCAAGCAACGATTGGCTGTTCTGTTTGACGGAGGATAAACGTGTGATCGAGAATCCTTGACGAGGGCGCTAAAAAATGTCAATAACGAGTTGATGTGAGCTTCACAAAAACATGACAGTAGATGCTAAGTTATGTTCGCCAGAGTGCAAACGAGAAGAAAGTATCTCTGGCGAGCATGAAAAAAAAAATCCATACAGGGCTAAAATTACACTTGTATGAGTTATGGGAAGACCTCTGCAAGGAGAGAGAGAGAGACAGAGTGGCATGACGCGTAATTACGGCTGACATTTCAGTGATCTTTTTTAGATAATTTTATGCCACATGAAGAAGAAGAAGAAGAAAAAAAGTCAGGCACAAGGACGGCAGAGGATGAAGACGGGGAGCGAAGAGAGGAAGAGAAATTGATGGTGAATTATTCAAATGGAACAGATCCGTTTCTAGAGGTTGAAATTGAGGTGAGAGATCACAGGGAGAGGTAATGCATTATGGGTGGGACAGGAGCACTGGTCTCCGGGGAGCATAATCTCCCTCCCCAGACCCAGAGTTTTGTATTTTCTTCTTCTTCTTCTTGCACCGCTGCCTGCTGCCTCTTTCATTCACAAGCTATTGTTCTCCCATCTCTCACACAAACACGCAAAACATCTGCAGCGTAATGATTCATCCGTATTTCCAGTGTCATTTCTCTCCAGGAACATTCTTCTAACAGGTAAAACCACTTCACAAACAAGAGAAATTACACCATCTATTAATAACAATAACGATGCTTGTGAGCGTACATCCACCTGAGTACAGCAGAGTTTGCAGAGTGACAATAATAGAACTCAGCCTGCAATTACCGCAATGGATATGACACCAGCTATTATGTGCATTTTTAGAACATTAGTTTTGTGTCATCTGCTGATGAAGAAGAGCGTGAGATGCTGTCCAAAGCTCCAGAAAAAATGGACCTTAAGAGCGTAATTCACTTTACACTAGAGTGTACTAGTACCACTGCTGGGACGTGACCTTTCTGTAGTGGTACTTGGAGGAATCTCTGAAATATTTTCTTAAATGAAATCATATAAAAACGTAAGTTAAACAAAGATATCGCTGGAATGTTGTTCAAAACAAGTTAAGCTTTTTCTGAAATATCAGCCCGATATGTCATCACGTTCATACACTGACATAATTCAGTGGAGGTAAAAATTAACTTTTCAAAAACTCTTCAATCGTGGCTCCAAACTGGAAATATTAGGAAGAGAAGTATAGATCAGGAGTACCACTTTTCTACCAAATGAGCTCTGGTTCTTGCACAATAATTAACTGGATCAGGAATAAACCTGCCTCTTGTGTGAACTTTCCGTAGTTGAACACGGTTGGCCTACCTCTCTGGATTTTAACGTCTGTAAAGGTACTCGTAGAGATGAATATTTTCAAAGAGAAGTATCTCAGATGTCTTCTGAGCTTTGTAGTTTTACCACATATCACATCAATAACATCCACTGTCTCGTGAGGATGCAGCCAGATTCTCTGAACACCGCAGTCGTCTTTTCCCAAGTCCTTTCCCTTGACCTCATGACGTTACCCGTCAAGGTCAAGGAAAAGCGTTTAGGAAAGGACTGACTATTCGACCGTACCCTACTCTTCCTCTGAATACTTCGTTATTGAGTTAGGCGTTTAAGGTTGATCTGCCGATTATTTCCATTCCTAAAGTTTTCGACCGCATTGTGAGATTCGATGTCACGGCCCCTGAAGCCCCATTGAGCCACCGTGTGCAATATCCGTCCGTACAATGTAAGCTCAATCAGTCTAAACTGCCCCGAAACGACCAGACCTGAGTAGAAAAGAAGCGATGCACGCTCCTCTTTTGTGCTGCCCAGCTCGGCGTTCGGTGCGGTATTGTACATGCCGCACTGATTTCATTCATTCCCATCAGCCTCGCCGCCCTCTGTCTCTGCTGCAATTTCACCATCTTAACCCCGACTGACCTCGAGCAGTACCACACAACACACCGAGGGGAAGCAGGCACACATAAACTTTAGGTACACACACAGCTTGTTTTGTTCTCCCCGGCACAAACCTGTGACCTGAGGCATTTTCGCTGTCATGAGATTGAGAATCAGTTGAGGTGAACTCTAACTCTGGGTGATACACACTGTTTACACCCTACTACACACACACACACACGCACGCACACGTCTATAGTGCACATCCTCCCCATCTGGCTGGTTAAATCTTTAATGGCATATTCTAGTGGTCCGGTCTCTGTGGTGAATGAAGGGTTTTATGAGAGCCCACAATAGCTCCACAGAATGAAGTCCCATTCAGACTTGTCAGTGCCAGCTGCTACACCGCCGCCCAGGACGGACGGCCCTGTTTCCAAGAGTGGGGAGCTCCGAGCGAGCCGCGTCGGCAGTGGTGGGTCCTTTGATCAGAGACTTGGATCGTCATTTATGACAGTTCTGGGTTGTCTGGGCTATCTCCAGAGTACTGTTGTTTATTTTTCCGGGTGGCAGACCTAGATATATATGTGAGGACGGGGGGAAGCGTCAGCAGAATTTAGGGTTTTGTTGTATACAGAAGGTTTGTCTATGTTTGTGTGTGCTTTCTCATTTTATTCTCCCCCTTTTATCTCACCCTCTTATCTCTGCTCACGGTTATCATCGTGACCGTCGCCCGCTGAGGCGCTCACCTCAAATGCTGCAGCCAACCCGAGTGTCACCCCCCTCTCGGCTAACACTCTTATAGACGCGCACAGAGCCACACGGAAATAAGAGGAGACTTCAAAGAGAAGCTGATCCAAGGGGGTCTGCAGCCCAACGACTGTCACAAAGCCCTGTCGATGGATCAGAAAGGGGGGGCAGAAGAAAGGGTGACAAAATTACATACATTGATTATTGGTGTCAGAGAAAATACAGAGGAGGTGTGGGAAAAAAGGGAGCTCGAACAGTACAGAGGAAACGGAGAAACAAGATTGGCACGCGTAGTGTTTCAAAGGATGTGCTCAGCAACTGGAAACCTCTTAATACTCCGTTTGGCGGCACGTATCTCTCCTCGTTCACCTCTACGAATCATTCTGTACTCTGAATCCGAATAACAGCACCAATAGTTGGAGGCGAGATTTTTTTTGTTGATACCGGAGAGGAGTGAGTCGCAATAGTCCAGTTTTGAGAATATAAAGGGATGGATTATTTTTTTCCCGTGCTCGTTTCAGGCTATACCGCCACCGAACGAGCAGCTGTTGTAACTGCATGACGTTGTCCCCCGGACTGTCCTGGTGTGAACGCACCTGAACTGAACTGAAAGTTTATTGACTGGGATAAAAAAAACAACCATTTCATTCTGTGGTCATGTGTGAGCGTCAAGTTGTCCATGAGACCGAGAGTCAGCTGTTACATAAGCAGCTTTTTTTTTTTCTTTTTTTTTTATTGGACGTGTCAATCTTTCTTTATGAGTAGGAATCAATCGCTGCGAGTGTTTCTCAAAGGGCACGGCTCAACACAAGACAGGTGGCAGTGCAGGGTTGTTACACACACACGCACACACACACACACACACACTACACCTGGGCAAGGGGGGCTTTTCTCTAACCTGTTGATGCAATAAAGCCAGTTTCCATGGCGATAGCAGGGGTTGGCATGGTGATGGTGTCATTGACCCAGAGATTAAGCATGACAATGAGGCATGTCTTGTTTTTTTTTTCTTCTTCTTCTTCTTCGTCTTCTTCTTCTTTACTCTCTTCTGCTCTCCAACAGTCTCAGATTCCCTCGTGTAAAAAAGAAAGAAAGCACTAAAACTTGATAAATGCCTCAAGGACACGTATCGGCAAACAGTATGCAGCCGCTCATCCAGTTTTTCCGCCTTTCTCCCCCCCCCTTTGCTTGCCCGACTGGCCTTGTGGCAGGTTTACTGCATGTAAGAGGATAGTGGAGGATACTGTAGCTCTTATTTTTTCACCCTCCATTCAGTTGAACATGATGTAACGGTTAATGTGATAGCCCGGACCGGCTGGTTTACCCTCTCATCTTCAGTGGAAGTTGATACACGCAACAAATAACGCTGCTCGGAATCCGGCAAAGACGGAAACCTGCAAGAATTTAACACCAGCACGACAAAAAATAAATCAATTCAAAGCAACGCTTAATAAAATAGAGTGTTCATACTGGAGTCAGCATGCACTGAATCCACTTGATTTTCAAGTGTGGTGCTGATGGACATTATTGTCCCACAATAAAACGCACAAAGGAAAATAGAGGATCGTAGCTGCAAAATGAATTGAGGATGGTGGTGGAAAGAAGTATCATCTTAATGATGTTTAAATTAGAATGCTGACATTATTCTACATTAATCGTATCAGTAAAACCCAACCAACCAACATTATGTTGAGACTTAAAGGTCCAGTGTGGAAGATTTAAGGGGTTAGAATGAGCTTTTGAGATGTGCATACGCTGCACGAACTCCAGCATGTTGAACCACCGTGTTTCCACGGTAGCCCAGAACAGACAAACTAAAAACATGGTGGCTTTACATGGTGCCTTTCGTGTTTTTCATGCTTCATGCTAGAGAAAGAGAGGGGTGAAACGAGGGTGCTGCAATCCACAGCAACACCACTAGAGGCCACTACATTGTCCGCACTGATCCTTTAATGCTTTTAACTAACTTCCCTTCAGGGTAATCGATTTCCTAAGATAGCAGTCATTACTCAAACATGTAAGTAAGGTTGACTTTTAGTGACTCACAACAAGATGACTCAGAATAAACTACAGTGCAGTGTGGCACTGGAAGTACGCCGAAACACCCGGGCATGATGGAGGACCCTAAAAACCCTACGGAGAGTATGAAGGGGAGGGAGTACTCCCCATAACTCATCTGTCTTTATTTTCAAATTAGCTGACTTGTTAAGTTAGTCAGATAAATCATTTTTATGCCATCAAACAAAAGTGTCGTATCCGTCCCTCTGCACAGCTTTGACTTTCCGAGCAGAGTGCACAGGAGTGTCTGCAAAGTTTCCACTCCAGTCTGCCACTCTCAAGTTTACAGACATAGATGTACATGCGTTTTTAGTCACGGCGAGTCAATGAAACTCTTGGTTTAGGACTGAAATGCCTGTTTTCATCACCTTTGCACATTTGCAGGCGTTCATAAATCAGGCGTCACCGCTGTCTGCGTGCCTGTTACGTCACCGTGATGCTTGTAACCCACTGTACGTTTTGTTTTTCAATCGTCAAGAAGTCGTCTGAACGATTCCCATCGAATTACAAAATGACTCAGCGCTCCATCGCAGGCCGGCTCCGGCCACAAGTCGAGCGTCACGATCGGTACGGTATGACGTACGCTCGGTTTAAAAAACGCTGCTGCTCCGTGTGAGCGAGTGCACGTCACGGAAAATTAAATATTTCTTTCATCAGATCATCTGTTTCTTTTTAGAGCCTCTCCGCGGTGCCAAAGCTTATGCAGCAAATATCAGAACAGTCGACTGTGTGTTTTATTGATTGACCGACCGCGTGAGTGATTGATTTGTTGATTCATACTGTAGCCGCGTACAATATCTTAGTCGCCACTCCCAACTGGCTCATCAGATAAAGTGCACTTAGCCGGAGTATAAAACCCCTTCCAAGGATGAAAGACCAGAGGAGGGAGGGAGGCAGAGGAGTGCGGCTAAAACTGGAAGTGCATTTGGCCCGTATGTGCTCCGCTATTGTCACTTTAGCCTCCTGTGTTTCTTGCACCCGCGGCTGCTAAAGTGTAATAAGAACTACTACAACCCCTTTGTACGCTTTCAAAATAGAGACACACACATACTGTACATGTACACACACATTTGTCAGCTGCCATGCTGTAATCCACTTCAGATGGCCTCATTCCAGGCCTGCTCTCTGGCAAACACGGGGATGTTAAAACCAAATATTTGGACATTTCTCAGTTTGGCTTCTGTAAGTTGAGTCAGTGACAGAAGTGACGGTAGATTACACACAAGGGTGTAGCGGTGTGTTTTTTTTCACACCTGATTTTGATAGGAAACACTCGTTTTATCTGGATCTCCACACACACACACACTCAGCCGGTCGCCCGCTCCATTCATCCTGCTATATCACTACGAGACAGAGACTTTGTCAGCAACTTGGAGAGTGACTGCTCTCCCCTCTCTCTCCTTCACAAACACTATATCTCTTTCTTTCTTTCCGCATTACTGTAGTTCAGCCCAGTGCCTCCATCCAGCACTGACACATCACTGCAGCACCGTGAGTCATAGAGGGCCATCGAGAGAGGGTAGATGAGGCGACCTGCAGGGCTGCCCGGTTCAAATCTGTCTCGCAAGATCCAAGGCGTCTCTCGTGTCTTTGTTGTAGCTAAAATACGTCGATTAAAATGAGCGTTTAATACCCGCTAGATGACTCATGTAACGTTAGCACCTTTCCACACTGCATCAGTTTGTAGGGTTAGGTGTAGTCTGCCCTCAATGCTACTATTTTTACCGTTAGCATGTAGGCTAACGTTAAAAAATGCTCTCTCATTGATTTGGGGGAGTTTATATTCACGTAACACCTGCTAATATTACAGTAGATACCATAACCTTTCCCAACTCTCCCCGTCTATGGCTTATTCATGTTTTTGCTTCTTCGATGCTGCTTCCTTGGCTTTTTAATGTGCTAAGTAATAAGTACAATCCTCCATTTAACTTCCTTAAACTTCACGGATTAAACACACAACTAGCAAACGCTTCTTCTTTTACGTCTTCTGTTTCTTCGGCTACGCACTCTGTAAAACCCTTTGACTGCTCTGGGCTACTGTAACAAACACGGCAGTGCGAGATTGCGGAGTCGACGTAGGAGGACCATAGATATAAAAGACTCAAACAAACATAACAGTTCATTGTATATCACTGAAAACATATTTATGCATGTTATATTACATTTCTGCTAACAGATCACTTTAAAAGTTATACACTGAACCTTTAAAGTGAAAACATAGTTTCCATATGCAAACACTAAAGCATGAACTTGACCTCTGTCCGAGTATTTAATCTAAGCAGCTAAAGAGGATTACTGTACTGTATGTTAGAACGCCTGAGCTCACATTTTTCCCTTTTTCATACTTAACATAACATGGGTTTTTCTTTTAAAACTTAACATTTAGCTGAAGACAACACTTCCAGCCAACGTAATTAGGACGCTCGCTAGCTACAGTTGATGAAATCGGGTAGCAACAGTTGTCATTTGTCTGACATGTTTGACTCACTGTGTCGACAATTACTATGACAGGTGTCGCGTGAAGACATCCACTGCTTAATTCAAAATATAAAACTATCACATATGGAACAAAAAAAAGAGGCAGTGCGTTGGTTTCACGTCGATGTGTTGAGAATCGCAGTTAATCGTGTCCTTTAAAGTAACCTGAGTTAAAACGTGCACCTGTCACAGCTTGAATGCGGCTCATGACCTTTCCGTCAATCACGACTGAAGATAGCGAGCAGCCTGCCCTAGTTTCTATTAAACTCTTTATTTCTGCAGGACGAGAGCACAGAGAGTTACACACAAGAGGGAATCCCTTTGCTTCCTTCCTCTATGTGGTACCTGTGTATTTTCAGTCTTATAGAGATGCTTAACTAATGTTCTCCACTTAAATTAGCACTATTTTCTAATTAGGCTGAAGCCAGTCACAGGAGGGTTCATTTATTCATTACTTATTATTTCTGCTTAACCTTCTTGTTTTTGTGCCAGTGCTTTGATACTCAGGGGATTTTATATTTTTATAATGTTGTTTTATACCTTTGAGTAGAGGCTACATACATTTAATGTGCATTGTTTCACTGTCACAATAGTTTTTATATAAAACGAATGATAGGTTTGGCTCCAAAAAGCAACACCCGACCTTGAGAATGACACCTCCTCCTCCAAAACAACTGATGCCGTACATGGAAACTATCTTCTAAATCCAAAAATTTAAAAAAAAGCTGCAAAATGAACCCTTGGTGCACAAATGCAAATGAATCCACCACGGGCATTTGTGGGTTTTGAGAGTAGGCCGATCCTACGGACCATGCCACATGCCATCATCTGATTCGGCTTGTTCTCTCGCATCTGTTCCCACTGAGAATGCCAAAGGAACGAGGAGTCCAACATGGAACGGCTTTGAAGCGTCATTGCCGTGAGCGCACCAACGTAGTTTTCCTGCTCATCGGAGCTCACAGTCATTTGGCTTGTCCCCTAACTCGCTCTGCGTCTTCGCCTCGGAGGCTTTTTAGCCGCATGTGAATTACGACGCATGGAGTAAAGATCAGCTGGTCATGGAGTTTGAGGGGTTTCCGCTGATTTTTTAAAATTATTTTTTAGCTGCCATTGTCCTCGAATTTGACTGATAGAGCGCATCCAGGAGCGTGCGAGGAAATGGCCCTGATTATTTCCGATTGTATTGAATCAGCTGCCACTCAAAAGCGCGTGTAGATGCCGAGGGGAAGAGTGGAGACTCATTGTAGCTTACAGTAGATACACCATATGGAGTGGGAGATAATAGTGCAATGAAAAGGCCACTGTTTAATTTGATGATGCCTCATTATGCCGCTACTGGGTTGAGTGTTCTGACTAAAAAGACTGTGGAGAGCGATTGTTTGGCTTTGGTGTATCAGACATGATGATGATAAGAACATTAAATCAAAGCACAGAGGCACAAAATCACATTTAATTTAAATCCTCACGATCCTACATAGGTGCCTTTAATTAATGCATTAATTTCCTTTCACTTAAAACCGTCCCATCTGTTCTAAATATAAAGCAAATCTGCTCATTTCCTTAATACTGCTGATTACTGAGCGTCAGGAAATCTGGCAGAGGCTGTGCGTTTTTTACATAACAGTGCATCATTCGAAACGTTTGCCGTGCAGCAGCAGAACAAATCTGCTTTCTCTGACAGAAAACAATGAATTATGAATAGGTAACCTGAGTGTGTATGTCTCTGTGAAACCAGATAGCATTGAATATTTGGTCAGATTTCATCTTTTTGGCACCAGTGCTGTAGCTCAGGACACAATCGACACTAGTATTGAAACAAATGATACGATTCTTGTCTCAGTACTTCTGGGCAGTCTCCACAAAAAGGAGTAAAAGGCCCAAACTGAGGTCTACTCTCTTCTCTTCTGTTTTAACCTTTATAGTTAACATCCAACTCAAGTATTCTGGTGTTGGTGGTCAACCATCGTGGGTTAACAACGCTTCCCGGGCACGAGCAGTACATGCAAATAGTTCCTTCTTCTTTGTTTCACAGCATTTTCTGTTATCCTTCGTCAAAGCTGTGTAATGAGATGACCATTAGGGTGCATTCAGACAGGATCTGGTGCTGTGATGAAAATGCATGTGTCTCCATTCATTTAAATGGGGGGAGTGTGTTTGGCTGCAGTTAAGCCGGATCCAACTCTTGGAAGAACGCTGCAGTCGCCAATCAGATGTTGAGACAGGGCAAACCCTCCAGTCAGTCAAGTTTCAAGGTATCTCCTTTGCAGGTCTATAACACAGAGATTGGAAAATCGCCCATGACGAAGTTTGGCGCTTTTGGTGAAATCCCCCGAGTCCCACAATAGTCAGAGTTGCTGTGAAGACTTGAAATGTCTCTGAAACTGAGACTATCCAGGTGGATTCATGGACTAAACTCTGATACTTTGTTTATTTCATGTAACCAGCTTCTAAATCTGAGTCTGGCTGCAATTTATCCTGTGAAATAGTGACAAATAAAGTGGCTTGTCTCCGATGGTTTGAGAAAGAGAGAGTGAGCAGTGGTCTAGAGACGTAGACAGTGAATGAGAGTGAGAGAAGCTGATTAATCCGCAAAATAAAAAGTTATTTCTCGGTTGTTTTACAGCGTGCAGTGATGCTTGAATCTGTATGTTGTGGTATTTATATGATAGGGTGTGACGTACAAAGGGCAGATGGCAGCTTTATTTCACAACTGCAGGTTTTTCTCTCACTTGCAAACAATTGTTTTGTTCGTGCAAATATGAATGTGTCTCCGTGGGAAGAGGGGTGCAAGATTTTCTTATTTAAACTGTACATATGCAGCTGTGGTAGAGAGACATCCAACACAGAGTTAGTGCACACAGAGCATGGATTGTGGCGGCATCCCTGATGTCACAAATTGGCATGGATGTTCCGACTGCACCACAGTGGCTCTGAAATTGCCTTGAATAAGTCGCGCAGTAGGCATCATTGACTCCACAATTCACCCTGCGCCACTGATCCAAAAAATAGAGCCCGAAAAGGATCAGGATGACACACATTTCCTTTCTCTTCTCCACACCTTCCCTGCCCCTTTACCTTCCTTTCTTTTCAGGCTCTGGTGGGAGAAAAGTACGGCAGCATCCGAGTGCCGGGGGAGGTGGAATCCGCAGAGTTCGAGATGATCTTGGATGCAGCTGTGGAGGCGGGGCTGGACACACACATCTTGGAAGAGTGGTACTGCAGGGATGAAAACTCTGTGCCACCCGCATACTACCTCAAACCCAAAGCCCAAATGCTTAAGAACTACCAGAACTCGGTGAGTGCAGCTAACACGTGACCACGACACAAGGAGTAGTCAGTGGTTATTGGTCCTTAAATAATGTAGATGCTGATAATGGATTCTTGTCGTTGAGCTCCGTGCTTCATATATATTAAATTCTCCTTGAGGAACATATTTTATATGCACATACAAAAGAGAAAAAACAGCTTTGCTTTCAGTTGTTTAGTCTCAGGCAACTCTTGAGCTCTTTTGAAGTCCTTTACTGTTTGCCAAAAAAAAAAAAAAAGTCCTCGTAAAAGTCATTTAACAGCAATTCTCAGCACATTTAAGAGTTCCTCCTCCTTATTTTGTCCATCGAGCTAATAAAATATGGAGCTGAGTTTTGCTAAAATCCACTTAAATCATAAAAAATGCACATTGTTGGCCAATTTAACACACACAGGGACACTAAAATCAGATGTGAAGGACTTGGAGAGTCTCTCAAACTCTCCACTAGATAGCAGAATCACCCAAGAATCAATCACACAAATGCATATTTTACAAGTTGATGAAATAAAACCCATTTCTCAAGCAGTTCGTCCCACGTAAAACATTTAAAACAAATGTTTCCCTCATGAAACACAGAACAGTATTCCCTTTGTTACTGTAAGTGTCTGTGCAGTACTTCAGACATGAATAACCACATTCCTACTTATCTAAACTCTCTTTTGCCCCTCCGTCCGGCTTAGATGGAGTCGAGCAGCGCGGCCAAGACCAAGAATGACAAGGCCTGGAGGAATGTGTCGGAGGAGATCAAGAGGATCTTCCGAACAGCGGTGCTGCAGCTTCAGGAGAAAGGGACCATGAAGAGCGCTCAGGCCAAGAAATTCCTTTGCTCTGGTTAGTTTCAGGTGGACTTGTTCTTTCTCTTTCATTTTTTTTGATAACTTCTTTTCAAGTTAGAACAACTCTTTCTGTCTTACCTTTTTTTCCTCTTTTTGGGTTTCTGTTTTTAGTTTTTAACATAATACAATGAAAAACGGTAACCTCTGCGATCTACATTTTGTTCTGCTGCTTTGTATCTGTTATTTCTTAGGATAGTCAAAGAATAATAATTGTTGTTGTCAGTCTTCAGTTTCCTTTGGCAGAACTACCAAAAATTCACAGGTTTAATGTCTCAAATGTGACTGTTTGAATAGATATTTTGATAGTTCTTTGGTACTTCTATGACAGTAAACTGAATATCTTTGAGTTATGAACAGGCAAAACAAGCAAATTAAAATAGAAAATTAGAATATAATAGCCAAGCTAAGCAGCAACCATGGCTGTGAAGTGAAGTGCCGAAAACTGCAGTTCCTCAAACGTCCACTAGAGGCTGGCTACAGAACGAGTCAATCTCCATGTTAAAATGTCCAACTTCACAGCAGAAATAAACATGTTTACAGCCTGGTACAAAAAACTGTTTTGGTCTCTATAGGTAATTTCCCCGTTCATGAGAACTGTACTGAGGGTGAATCTTTATACAACCTTATATTAAGGCTTAAAGTTATGCATAATTAACAGTGAGGCCGCTTTGATTGACAGGTAGGTGTTGTTACAGATGGCTTGTTTGAGCACCCAGGCGTCGTTCAGCCCACCTCAGGTGCTACGAACATGGTGGCAACCAGAGTGTCAGATTTTGAGCTTCAAAACGGCTCTTCAGAAACCTGTGCGTGACATTACAGTCACTAAAATTAATGATTTCTCTTCTAGAAAATGAAACAAATGATTGTTTTTTTTTCACACCGGAATGTCTGATAGTTGTAATATTGTGAAACTAATATTATATATTATATCTTATTGAAACAATATATTCATGTCCTACAGGCTTTTATAGGAGAGACAAGTCATCTAACTTGAATTAAACAAAGCCTCTGCTGACATGATGAATGAGAAAAATATAGCATGCACAAGGTAAAGGCCATATATTTAATGAGTGAGGCTGTTGTTTAGACCGTCAAGAGATGAGATACAATCAGGATCCGTCAGACTCAGTCGGATGATGACAGTGATTGATCGATCACATCAGTGTAATTAATCCCAACAGTGTGTCGCAGTGTCAAATAAAAACAGAAAACATTTTTTTTGATGAGATTTGCTAAGTGACTATGAAAGGCCACTTTCCTCCTTTTATGTTTTCAGCCACTTTCATGCAAATTCTTGAGTTTTGTGTTTATGGATTGTGTCTTTTGTGAATAATTATTCTGAAATCTGAGCTCCCCCATTAGGATTAAACATCAAAACACTTATTCTCCACACTAAAGCTGCGACCCTGACATTTTTAAATTCCTCACACGGTATCGTTTCACGCTGTAAGATTGGTCTCATATCGGTTCTTGTCTGTAAAAGACTCCGTTCGGGAATCGCCCAGTTATTATTGAATTGTTTGGACAGCACTGAGCTAATCTTCCAAGACATCCTTTTTTTCTTTTCTCAGACCGTCATTGTGGGAGATGATCTAAGCAATAATGCTATCAGGCTATCAGGATCTGATGACAACTTCTTGTTTTATAGTCTTGGCCTTGTTTCTTATAGAGCAGACGCAGCACAGTCTTTTTTTCGTGGGAGTGAGGAATAAGCTAATTAAGTAATTGCCGTTCAAGTTTTGTAAGTTCATATGAAGAGGAAGCACCTCTTTCGTGTCTGGAATCTGCAGATTTTGTGCACTTTAATTGAGCGCACTGGGCTTTAAACGGTGCTTGGTTTTGCTGTATGGAGGAAGTTGTGTCATCTCCTGGAACGCCCAACTTTCCTTTCACACTTTCCTCTCTTCCACCTAATTAGTAGGCTACCATGCGAGCAAAACTACCCAGGATATGCTGGCAGAATTTCAGTCAGCCGGCTCTTTGTGGGGGAGCCTGATACAGTTCAGTGGTGCTGGCTTATGTGATTTTATCAGCTTTGTTTCTTCTTAAATAAGGCTTGAGAGAAATCTATGTAATCAGAGGCTAAAGGCTTCTAAAGTCTATTCAGCTTTACTCGTGAAAGACATCTAAATCCTACATCTGTCAGACGTTTATCTTTCCAAGTTGCCCATTATATCTTTCTATCTAGCAGTGGTCCTTATCAGCAAGAGAACGCACCGAAGTTATGACATATAAAGAAGTTGCTGAAGCGTTTGTACTCATCAGCTGTGTTTTGCTCTTATTTCAGCCTTAGAAGATGAATTAGACTTTGCCCTTGGGAAACAAACTCCTGCCTTTCTCAGGAAATGTGTCTGCTACATTCGCAAGATCTCCAACTTCGACCGCTTCGCCAAACTCCCCGAGATGAGCCGATACATGGACATCGTGGTCAGCGGCGACCGGGTCATGCGCAACCAGGAAGCCTACGAACGCCTCCTGAAGGTGCGGGACGAATTCATCCCCACGGTCGTCGCCGCCTCCAACCTCCGCGTCTATTCTTCGATCACTCACTGCGACATGAAGTTAGGCTACTCGCAAGAAGTGGAGAGCAACTACGTTGAGGGTCTGTGTAAACAGTTCTACGAGGACATGGTGGACATCATCCAAGCCACGGTCCAGCAGAACTTTGACACGGAGTCCGACCCGCTCTACGATGAGATCCTGCAGCACCTGTCCCTCTGTCAAACCTACGCAGCGCTCTACGAGTTCAAGACCGAATCCTTGGATTACATTCAAGAGTATCTCATGCCGTCCAAGGGGAGCAGGATGAGCCCGATGGTGGTGTACGGTGGACCTTGCACTGGGAAGACACTGCTGCTATCTGAGGTGGCCAAACAGGTGAGATATGAGTGAATCTTTTTTTTTTTAAATGACGTTATCTTTCTCCTTTTGTGTGATCCCCGTCCACACTTTGGCCGGCCCTCGCTGTGCGTCTGTCTGTCTGATCCGAGCATGTGTCCTTCTTTGTACAACAGCGTATGAGGGGGCGTGCAACTGTTCATCTCTCCCCATCAAACGCTCGCTTGACCATCTGTGTGTCTGTCACAGACATTGCCATGCACACGTCTCTAATTTCCTGTGAAGTCTTGCAGGTGTGCACATCTGTATTGGACCTTTTTTTGGGCGTGTGAACATCTGTAGAGGTTTCCAAAAAGTCTGTGTGCATTTGTTTCTTAAACGTGAACGTCTGCACTGCTCGCCGTGTTCTGTGTTCACTCTCTTTGGCTTTGTGCGTGCCATCTGGCTGCCCGGCTACATTAGGATCACACCATCGCCAAGATCGCACAGCACACACCCACAGATCTACCCCTCCTGTCCAACCTTTGTAATAACTGTCACGTTGATACACTCATTTATTGTGAACGCCATTCATATCATGACATCGAAGTCCGTTGTATAGTTGTAGAGATTGTTACGAGGTACGAAAGCCTCAAAAAACAGCAAGAAAACAATGATTAAAGCCCAAACTACAAAAGAAGGATTAAACCCTAACCCTAACCCTATATTAAACTGATAGAAGACAACATTAAGGAGGAAAAAGAGAAGAATAAATTATATTTCATACTGAAGTTCTGCTACAAATGAATCATGAGCATGTGTTTAGTTTTCCATCAGGGGACTTTACCTCTTTTCTTCGAGTCTGTCCTGATTTCTACGCCATAACATTGTCAAACATCTTTGTTCTTTCATTTTTGTTCAATGCCAGATGGATTTTTTTTCAAAAGTTGACAGCCAACAAGTGTGTCCTCAAGTAATAACAAGTTCGGAAACAGAAAACAGAAAAAGGTTTTAGGATATCAGTTTTGAAATGGATTCATTTATATGAATCAAATTATGTATTATTTATGAAATACCGCTGCACTAATACACACAGTGTGAGTTTTAGCTGTGTTGAACACCACATTGTTTAAAGGCTAAACGAGGACAGAGTCATAAAATAAAGTGCCTCCAGAGCCAGATAGATGTAGTTTTCTGCATCACCAGCATATAATCTCCAACCATTTATCACTTACAGCAAGTTAAAAACAAACAAAAAAAATAATAGTTTGAAATCCTGTGTGGTCTTTTAAGGGGAGAGGAATGTCATTAGATTTAACTCGGACTAAAAGAAGAAGCGTTTGCTGCTGTGCTGCTACTCTGCTCAAGTCTACAGGGTGTGATTCACACCCAACCTGTTCGGTTTGATTCATCTGAACCCTGGAGCACTTAAGTCTTTATGTTTGAGCTCAGACCACCAGATCTTCTATAAAAGAGAGATCCTGTTGTCGTCTAAGTGGACAGCAGTGAGGGTTGTTAGCACACACAGCTTATGTGATGCAGATATGTGTGAATTCAAAAGATCTGAATTTGATCATGGCAGTCCAATAGCACAGGATACATTTCGTCCTTTGTTTCTAGTTTGTATGACAGCAGAAAAACAGCCTGAAAATATAGATTATAATAATTTATGCACACAGAAATGGCCTGTGGGTCTAGCTTGGAAAATTATCAACATTGGAGTATGTGCACAAACTGAAACTCCTCACAGACACGTAGATAAAAGTCAGAACATGGTTTGAAAATTCATCACACTCAATTTAGATCTTGTGTTTGATATATATTTCCAGCCAGTCCACCAAGACGAGAAGAAACCAGGTCAAAATGTCTTACATTTGTGTGACTCTGGGCAGAGCTTCTTGTTGCACAGTGATCTGGTGCGTACACACACTTTAAAAGGGTTAGCTGAAATGTAGCAAAGAGGAGGATCATGTCAGAGACAATTAGAGAGATGATTTGTTTGAAGCTTCTCAGTTCATCATGTTAACTGCTGCAATGGATTTTTGTGATGAAAACATTTGTAAACGCAGGTTTTCCCCACCATCAGCCAAATTGTACAGTTACATAATAATATATCAGAGATTATTACAGTTTTCACTGGTTGTTAAATAGAGTTTCACAGCATAAAATACAGCAGTGTGTAATGGGCTCCTCACAGTGCTGTTAGCACACACTTAGAGAATATTGCCAATGCAGAAATGAGTCTTCAGAGACTCTGCTGTGTTTCAGGCCCATGATAATAGCTAACATTTACTGTTCACAAAAATCAGGTTAATTAAAGTTATGGCTTTCGTTTATGGCTGATTGTAATAGTAATTATTTTTTAAATGCCACAATCTCTGAAAATGTAGCAGGCTGACAAAATGACAAATTTATACTGTGATATTCACAGGGTCAATATATATATGTATATGTGAAACATTTGAAATAATACTCTACTGACGCTCTCTCACACATAAACACAGCTAAATGTGGAGTAGGCGTTCATCCCTGTTGCCCTGAAAGTGTCAAGTAACATCTTAATGTCTTCCCCAAATCTCAACTGGGACATTTCATGAATTCATGAATGAAATTATTATAACAACAAGGGCATAAAATTGTAGTAGTGCTCATTCATAGAATGCTTCTGATGATGACAGAGATTATTCATATATGGATTAAATATACGTATTAATGGTTGAAGACATACAAAATGAACATTACAGGGTTTCAGACATTTTTCTATGTCTTATAAATGTGAATTTGGTGTAGCACAGATAAACTGCCATGAGGTAAAAATGTATTAAACCTCTCCTTCTTGCTGTGCTAATGAGGCCTGCCACTTACTGTTAGAATAACAATTAATTAGATCCCTCTGCCCTGACTCCAGAGCTTTGATTATTCTAGTTGTTTGACCGTGTTTCTCTGAGTATGCCGAGCAGAATATAAGTGAATTTTGCTCGCAGTAAATAAAAACAAATGTCTGAAGAACTACTCCACCCTATGAGATATACTCTGTATTCTTACGATCATTTCTCAATGCTGTTTTTCAGGCCTACACTTGGCTGCAGAAAGAGATGGGCCCTGAAACCGACCCAGTGGTCATAGTGCGATTTATTGGCTCCAGCCAGCTCTCCACAGACCTACGCACCCTCCTCCAGAGCATTTGTGAACAGATTGCACTAAACTACCGCTGCCTGATTCACTTTTTGCCTAACAAGATCCAGGAGATGAGGGAGCTGCTGATCAACCTTCTAGGGGAATCTTCATTCCACAGGCCCTTGGTGATTGTCCTGGATGCCCTGGAGCAGCTCTCAGATGCTGATGAAGTTCGCAAGCTGTGGTGGCTCCCTATACACCTTCCTCGAACAGTCCGTATTGTAGTCTCAACATTGCCCAATAAACATGGCATCCTGCAGAAGCTTAGACACCTCATTCACGATGAGGGGTATTATGTGGAATTAATCCAGAGGGACCGCAAGGTCTGCAGCCAAACATTAAAGCAGCAGTTACTGGGGGTGAAGAGAAAGGTCACCTCAGGCCAACAGATCTATGTCAACGAGGCGCTTGCCAAGTGTACATTGCCGATGTTTGTCAATCTCATCTACAGAGAAGTAGTTCATTGGAGGTCCCATAAAGATGTGGATGACAGGTCCCTTTGCTCCACAGTGCATGAAAGCATAGAACAGCTTTTCTACTCCGTGGAAAACAAGTTGGGCCAACGATTTGTCTTCAGAGCATTAGGATACATCACCATGGCCAAGGCTGGGCTAACTGAGGTTGAGCTGGAAGATATACTGTCCCTCGATAATATAGTTCTTGGTGATGTAATTGTGGCAACTTACCTCAAAAACCCCTTGAGGATCTCTTATGATTTGGTTGCAAGGCTCAAAGAGGAACTGGATGGTTATCTGGTAGAACGTCAGGTACGTAACGTCACCTTGATGGTTTGGGCCAACCGACACCTGCACCTGATCGCCCAGAAGCTGTATCTTAGCAATGAGGAGGACGTCCATCAAATGCACAGCCTCCTAGCTGAGTACTTCCTGGGGGCATGGTCAGGAGGCAGGAAGAAGATCTTCACTTATGACAACAACCATTTCACTTCCCTGAATATATCTCATCACAAAAACCCCCATCATCAGCAGCATGAAAAAACGTCCTCTGACAAGTACTCGTATGACAGACAGACTCCCGAGCAGCCTTGGGTGTTCCAGTGCAACCTTTTGGAGCCTGACATTTTCTTTGTCAACCACAGGAAGATGACAGAGCTGGTGTACCACCTTACCAGGAGTGGACGCACCGATGACCTCATGTTCGGTGTCATCATGAACTTCAGCTGGCTGTACACAATGATCAAGATTGGCCAGTTTGAAAAGGCTCTAACAGACATTGACCTAGCTTACAGCTACACCCAAGAAAAAGAACTGAAGTTCCTGGCAACCACTCTCCGTAGCGTCAAGGTAAAAGTGCTGAAGAACCCTGCATCGCTGTCTGCAGAACTGCAGCAAAGGCTCCTGCCAGTTGTCACCTCCCTCCCCAAGCTCAGACACCTCCTCCTGGAATGTGACAAAGATGGCCCGAAGTACTGCTCCATTGTGCCTCTCCACTCCTCTATGGACGTCACCTATAGTCCAGAGAGGCTTCCACTCTGCTCTAGCTACATGCAGATTGTGGAAATATTGCCCACTCTAGCCCCAAACATAGTCCTTGTAGCCCTGGAAGATGGGTCTGTCAGCACCTGGGATGTAGAGAGCAGACAACTTCTAAGACAGATCGACACAGCCAGATCTGTTGTGTTGGGTATCAGGCTAACCACTGATGAAAAGTATCTAGTTGTGGCCACAACCAAAAACACGCTGCTCATCTATGATAATCACAAGTCCTGCCTTTTATCGGAGGTTGAAATCAAGGGGTCCAAACATGGTGGTGTCACTGGTGGAGTGGCTTTCATCAATGGTTTTACTTTGTCCACCCATCATGCTTTGGCTTGGCTTGAGGCCAGTAAAGACGTCAATGTTATTGACCTACTCTACGGTTGGCCTCTCTACCAGTTCCATTGCTGGTATGAGGTGACTTGTGTCCAGTGCTCTCCAGATGGAATGTATGCCTTCTGTGGCCAGTACCTCAACACTGCATCCATCTTTCATTTGGGAAATGGGGATAAGCTGGCCACTGTTACCTCTGAGTTTTCCGGGGGATTCGTAAAGTCCATTCTAGTTCTGGACACCCTTAACCAAATGGTGATGATTGACAATGAAGGCAGTTTGTCAGTTTGGAACACCAAAGAAATCACCAACCCACGGCTGATGGAGGATTATGATTGCAGAGGGGATGATAGTGAAGTGGTGGGCATAGAGTTATCAGAAGACCAACGCTCCATTCTCATTTGCAAGGCCAGAAGTATTGAGGTTCTGGACACAAAAGTATGGAAGATGGTAGAGAAGTTCAAAGCCAAACGTACCGAACGCTTTGTGGCTGCTGTTCTCTCCAAGAATGGACAAAGCATTGTGGCCTCCATGGAGAACACCTCCTCCATCTTTGTCTGGAGGAGAGACAGTGGACAGTGCATGGCTAGCCTGATTGAGATCTCAGGGGCTATCGTCAAACTCATTAAATCGGTCCACCACAACCTGCTCCTTTCTGTTGCAAGCAGTGGGGTGCTGTCTGTTTGGGACATTGATATCATCACAGCTATGTCCAATATTGACAAAACAGGCAAGAAGATCCAGACCTTGCTGCTGTCCGGCAGGGAGGATTATGTGTTTACTATGGACGGTTCAGAAGCTGTCCACAAGTGGAACTTCAACACTGGCTTCATTGAGACAGTCTTTAAGCACGAAGGCATAGTGGAGAACTGTGTCCTAACCTCCTCAGGGGATCTCATGGTGACTTCAGATGACAAGTCCAGTCAGTACATCTGGCAAACCAACACTGGAGAAAACATCTTCCGCATCAATGGACAGAGAATATCACAGCTGCTAATCACCCACAACGACCAGTTTGTGGTGTCCCTCTGTGAGCAGAATGCCTCCAGAGTCTGGAGGCTCGCAACCGGGCACAAAGTGTGCAACATTTTAGTCACCCTCCAGAATGCACTGATCACCACAGCAAACACTTTCCTTGTGGGAACCTCCAAAAACAAGCTCCTCGCTGTCAGCCTGTGGTCAGGCAGCGTGTCCAAGAAGTTTGTCTGTGATGATGGCATTACCATTGTAAACTTCAAGCTCATTCCTGACTGCCCTGACTGCGTGGTGTTCATCACGTCCACAGAGACCGTCTTCATCTGGAGTGTTGCGGATGAGTCAGTCTGCAGGAGAGTCCAGCTGCCAACCAACTTCCTCAAAAATCTAGAGGACTTCCAGATCTCACCTAATGGGAAACTAGGAATCATCTCCAAAGGTGATGAGAACATTAACGTCCTTGATCTCCACAGCGGGAAGCTGAGGCTTGTCCATGCTGCTGGTATAATTTGGCGTCAGAAATTATCAAGAGATGGACGTTATCTAGTGTATGTCTGTTTCCGGAACTGTGATGAAGACGACGATGCTGGTGTTGTTTCCAATCTGATCGTGATGCGCCTTGCTGATGGTAAGAGCATCGGCACATGTTCCCTATACAAGACGCCCACCTTCCTGTCTCTGTCGCAGCGAGCACTAAACATCATCATTGGCTTTGAGGACGGCAGCATCGGCACATACACAGTAGTTGATCGCGTGGATGCTGCTCTCAAGATAAAGATAGCCACCTCCAACAGCCGACAGATTGTCAACAATGCCTCGCAGAAGGTGCGTCCCAAATGTGGCAACCATTCCTTTAAGACGGTTGCCGACTGCACTTGGAGGGAGTCGACAGAGGTCTTCTCCAGGGACAGCCCTATCAATGTGTCGGACTCTGGTGAAGGTGAGTCGACCACGCCAACAAAAAAGACTGAACTGCTGCAGTGATAGGTGGAGATCAGAGAAGCGGGTAGGGTTAGGACAGGCGGGTGGAGATAGGCGACAAAGTTTAGAATCTCTGGGGTTGCAGTTGATTCTTGTTTACAGCCACGTGTTTCAGCTGCAGATGTCAGCCCTCTGGGTAGTTAATGGGCCGACCGTTTTAACGCTGCACTCAAATTATGTATTACTTACTTCCAACTTATGATACCGTTTCTCTTTGTTTTACACACGAAGACTGTTAGAAAAATACTATGTTTTTGAAAAGAAGAAACATGTCAAATCTGTGAGGTATTAGTTTGCCATTATGTGTCCTTTTGCATTTGAAGAACAAAGTTATTATTCAAATGTCTTGGTCAAACATTTTCAAAGCCATTCCAGTGATCTTAGCCACTTTCATTGTACACTATCTTTATTTACATTGTGCACATTAAGCCATAATGTTGTTCTTTAAAAAAAAGGAAATAAAATAAAAAAAGAGTGTATTTATGTTTGTATCAACATCAGTCGGTACTGTACAAAAACTATGAACATATGTACATATCCCTTTTTGGCTGCTGCAATTTGTGCAACTCCTTAAAAATGTTATGTTGTGCTTAATGCAATCAAAGTGAGTGCCTGGAATTTAAAATGTTCTTTATGTGCAGATTACAAGATTTATGAAAATGCAGGGAATTTGTAAACACAGTATACACACAGTTACATAATACTTGCATTGATGTTAAATCTAAACAATCAGTGTACTGAAATCCAGTCAACAACACGAGTGGTAGACGGCATTGCTCTTTGTAATGATAGTTGTAGAAATTTCTTGGAACAGTTTACGTAAATTTGAATTTACCTGCAGTTCCATCGGTTCGTGTGCTGTTTGTGTTAAGGGAAACACCACTATTGAGCATACAGTGTAGCATAGCACCATACACATTCACGCCTTAACCAGTGTACTTGCTTTAGGTTTAGTGGAGTTTGTTCAAATGTTCAAATGTAGAAAAAGGACAGGAGAGATTAGCCCGACGTTTCACTGAAACAACTCGGCCATGTGAATATACTTAGAGGTTTAGACAGTAGGTGGAAGCACTTTATGAGTGAGACGTTATTAGATTTATTCATATGAAACACTGTATAAAATTGTTTAAAGTGATCTAGAGTTGTCTTACAAATATTGGTATTGGATTTGCCTACAAAAATACACAAGGCCATCCGGGTACTTGCAGGCTACAGCTCACAGTTCACGGCTCACTTGAAATGCTACAGTCTCTCTATATACATATTTATGCCTGGTATGATACAAAAAAAAAAACAACAGAGACGGGACATTTAGAAATATATGGGATCAAAAAAAAGGGTCAATGAGATTTTCAGTTTGTGAAATAATGTTTGAAATATTGTGGAAATTACATTGTATGTCAGCTTTTTAAAACTTGTAGGGAAAAGAAAGAATTTGAGACTTTCAAAGTGAGTCTGACACTAAAAAAATTTAAATTACACATATGAATTTAGTCCTGCTACAGCCAGAACATGAATAAAATTTACACTTTGAATTCATTTTTCTTTACATTAGGTTGTACTTTCTGTTTCTGTTTGCATATTGCTGCCACGCTGCTCAGTAACAACAGAATCTCACCACGTCTCAACCCCAGCATGAAATACAAAGACATGTAAATGAGCCATACTCCTCAGTTTATCCACTCCCAGAACACCTTTCACCATGTTACACATTTTTAACAGTATAAATTATCACATTTTAATGTGAAATGTTTCATTTTATAACGTGGTAACTGCTGCGTTGTGTGGCAGAAATCTGCAGCTCTTTTTCTCTGATTCATTCTCTTTGTGTTTTGCCTCACTGTTGATATTACATTTGCACATATTTTATTCAGACACTGGAATTATGAATACAAATCACTTCTTACACAGAGCGTTTTGTCACAGGTTTACAAAGGTGACATACAACCGCAGGTTTTGAAGTTCTTTCTTAACGTTACTCCACCGACTCTGAATCTTTTTGACCTTTGCGTGAGCCCATAGATATCTGACTCTGGTAACATCAAAACAAGCTGATATTAAAGCTGTTAAGATCTTGTTCTCTGACAATCTAAAAGAGATATTTATGAGGTCGTACCTTGCAGGTACCATGATTGCTTTTTATAAGCATGTCTGTAATAACCCAATTTTGAGCTCCGATGAGACCAATCATCTCCCAGGCATGATCAAAAACAACACACTTACACTTTGACGTATACTTTTTAAAGGGCTATTCCATCCTTATCATATGTTTACTAGTATTAAACTGTTGAGATAATGGCCCTTGGATAATTTCAAACTGGGTAGCAGCATCAAGCTTTAAAATATTTACCTACAAGTTTCTAAATTTAAAAAAAAAGAAAAGAAGATATTATGGAATTGCCAAAGTCCCGATTATAGTTTAATTTTGTTGACCGTCTCATTTGTTTTTTGAGGCTTGTACTGTAATTATATTGTTACCAAATTGTTTCAGTGTTCTACAGTGATTATGTTTATGATAGAGAAAATGTGCTATCTTTGCTAAAACGTTTAAAAAAAATAAAAAGTCTAAAATATATTGGAATGCCAGTTTAAGAGTATATTTGAATGTGTCCATATGAAAGCCAGTACATGGTATTATTGTATGTTAAGTAACTTGAATGACTTTTAATAACTTACATGTTTGCAACTCATAGTTGACATACTGGTATTAATGAATGTTTCTATGGTATTCTTTGTATTGTCAGGACTGACTTACCTGTTTAGAGATTTATATTTTCATAAATGTTGTACTTACATTTTGTTACAGAGTTGTTTAACTGGAATTCAAACAGAAAAGAAACTTATGTCTGAAGCAATATGAAACTAGTGTGTATGCATTGTTTGTATGAAACATTTTAATGTAATAAAATGGTTCACTTTTTGCCTCCACTGTGCCGCCTCGGGCTTTTCACTGTCGTATTTCTTTACGACGTGTACCACCTCAGAAAATATTCAACCATCATGACAGACGTTAAAATACAGTCGACCCTGTTCAGCTACAGAGCGTTCAGGTTTATTCCACTCTGTCAGAAAGGTTTGCGGATTTTAAACAATGACATGAAGTGTTTTTCTGTATTTCAAAACTTTTATTTATTCACCATTTTAAGGAAATTTAAGCAGAATAAAGTATTTTATACTAGAGACTTAATTATACAGTAAAACACCGTAATCTTTAACGGCATATTTTAAAGGTCTTTTACTTTCAGTTTGTTCATCGTAAAATCTACAGACACACAGAAATACAGAATAAAACGGCAACCTTAAAACATGAAATCAACAGTACTAATATATCCCTTTACCGTAATTCCCGTAATATTAGAAATTCTGGCAACCACAGCTGACAGTTTTTTACCGTAAAAACATGTTTGTTGTTTTTTTTTAAATTGCATTCCAGTGTAGTATTTTGATAGTATTACATGTTTTTAAATTAATTTATCTCAGCGATTCCTCCACTTTACCACCACAAGGAGGTCACGTACCCACAGTTTCTATTTACTTTGATCTCAGACAATGACTGACGTGAAAACACTCTTTTAATACGCTACAATTAGCAAATACCTGTAACTGTAAGTGAAGTTGCAGAGTGCCTTGTCAAACAGGTAATTCATGGGGTTTTTGGTTTTTGTTTCCCAGAGTCACACTCACACACACACACAGAAAACTGTAAAATGATTTGATAGGCCTGTAATTGCTCTTCTTCGCTTGACGCCGAATGCCAGACAAGTGTGGTGAATATTTCTCCAACACTGGCTGACGTTGTCATTATAATTAGACGATGCATGTGCAAGTGCACCTGTACAGTGCCAAACACACACACACACACACACACACACACCGAGTCACAAAGCAAACACATCCAGGATCAAGCTGTGATTGGCCAATAAAAGCCTGTTGCTTTGGGCTACCATTTTAATTTCCCAGTGGTGTCACTCTAAGCCAATCTGTGTGTACGAATGTGTGTGTGTGTCCTGTCTCCACGGCAACATCAGCCCCACAGCGGTGACGGGCTTGGCCACGCCTCTCATTGTAATGATGGTGAGCTCATGTCTGTTGGCTATTGGGGCTGCTTCCAGTCCTTATGACAACAAGGGCTTGACTATCGCT
The DNA here is from genome assembly GCF_000972845.2 of Larimichthys crocea. Taxonomy (NCBI): domain Eukaryota; kingdom Metazoa; phylum Chordata; class Actinopteri; family Sciaenidae; genus Larimichthys; species Larimichthys crocea. The sequence continues at coordinate 4,528,341 of NC_040024.1, read as the reverse complement.
AGCACATTCCACCTGCAGCGCCACACAGGCATATAATTACACCACTTGTTTGTTGAACAGGAGGTCTCCACAGGTCACAGAGTGTGTGTGTGTGTGTGTGTGTGTGTGTCCTACAGTAGGTAAAGTATGACATCGCCTCTTATTTACGCAGCCCTAAAATAGCTTCTTCATTGTCAGCGGCATTTGCTCTGTAAGCCAGCGCCCTCCTTTTGTCATCCTTGTATGTTTATTTTCCAACACTAACCTGTATTTTCAGCAGCGGGGAAGCCTACTGTATGAGTCAGCCATATTTCTCTTCCTCCTTCTTCTTTTACTTCTCTGGCAGGCCAGATAAACCAGCCACGACTAAACACTTTATATTAACTGGCAGCTGAAATTTAAGTACACGCTATAAGCTCAAAAAAAAAAAAACTCAGAAATCCGCCTGGTTTGTTTGATTAGCCTGTGTTTGACTAACCAAAAGCCTTTCGCCAAATATGACATGTTTGCTCAGGGAAATCGCTCCAATTTCAGGCCGCTCAAAGACAAAATGTGCCATTATACTTCACTGCGAGATGAGTTGTAACAAATCTAATCACAGGAACACAACAGCCGAAGATTCATCCCGGTTTTTATCTCGTATTCTTTCCCTACATTTCCCCGATGCCTCGACGTTAGACCTCGGTTTGGAAAGATAACTACCAACGAGCCCTGACCTAATTCCTCTGAATCATGCTGGGAGGAAGAGACACCGATATGTGAAGGCTTCCTTCTCCCAGTCCGCTGCTCTATTTTAATTTCAGGTGAACAGTAGGAAATGGGAGAGCTGTTTGGCAGCGATAGGTTAAAGAGATCAGTGCGTCTGAACGCACAGGGCAGAGGAGGAAATTAAACATGGTGAGGGATACAGACTGCTAATTAAAAAAGCTCCTGTACAAAATGTTTAAAACAGTATTAACCATATTCAAATTAATAATAACAATGAATTCAATCCAGGGTGTTGGTAGGTGCTTTTCTTTGTTTTGATTTTAGACAATGAAACAATTTTAATGACACATCACTGCTGAGGCCAGACAATGTGGGTATTCAACAGTGTTTCATAATGCATCGTTGCTTTTTGGTATGAAGAGTCTTTTAAAATGACAGAAGGTGACAAACATAACTCCGAGGTCAAGCACACCCACGATAAAGATTCAAATTATTTCTTGTTGTTTTAGTCTTAGGTGAGGTCAACAAGTCAACCTTTGTCTGGATTCTCTGAATAATCTTTGAGTTTGTTGACTGTAAACCTTTTTTAGAAAGTTAGTCTGACCACAAAATCAGTTTAGTAGCTTCTCTACTGACTGAACTTTCAGCCTCAACTGTTAAGCCAACATAGACCAGAACCTCCTTTAGGTCCTTCAAAAAAGTGGAATGACAGCTACTAAATGGACCTTAAAGTATTTGGACCAGCTGCTGTGACTTCAATGGGCTGTTTCCAGTCTTGATGCTGAGCAAACCATCTCCTGGCTCTAGTGTCATTCTTCAGGAATAGTTGGGAAAAATTTTGCTTATTTGCTTTATGTGCTTTATGTGCATTAAACATGAAGCTACAGGAGGTACAAGGTGTTGGTTATGTGCTTCTTGTAACTGTCATGTTCATGTCTCCTTATGTCACAAGGAAGTAAATGCACATATTTCCCAAATATTTATGTATTTATATCTGTGGTAATTCAAAATTAGATTCTGGTTCTTTCACAAAAAAAACAAAAAACAAAGACGCAGTGGAGTGGAAACTGATGGAAACCATTCATGCAGTGACACTAGCCATATATTTGAAGCTGTCTGGAAGGGCTCTGCTGTATTCTGCATCAGACGCCTCACATTGTTGTCATGTTTTGTACCGGTGCCAAAATGTTAGCCGTCATCCTGTCAACCGCAGCCATCGCATAAAAAAACAACTTCAGTTGTATTCTCAGTGTTTACTTTTCCAAAAGCCTGAAGATCTTCATACCTACCTTCATACTCCCACATAGCCACATGAAGCTGATTTTATATTAAATACAAATCTACCCTCCTACAGTCCTCTTTAACCACACCTGCCTTTGTGACATATTCACGTGGCAGCCACAGATACATTTGTAATGCAGGATATGATTTCCATTTCTCACCCCTCCAACGATAAACACATGTGCATCTGTAAACATTCAAACCGGTTTTTCACTTGTGTGTCGTCCAATGTGAAGTCATTTGTCTATCAGGTTATACAAAACTGTCTCCTCTCTGTGCTGTAAAAAATTCATTTCATGCCTTCTGCACAGTGTCACCCAATACTAAGCATATAGAACTTACATTGGATTATATAACGTGGAGCAGAGTTTTGTTGAGAGTGTTCAGGGGTGACTCCACTCTAATCGCATCCAAGTCATATGATCAACCAAGTAACTGTGAAGAGGCAGGTCAGGTTAAGCCGAGTCAAGCTAGACACGGGTTGCCAGGTCGAGACAGGAAGTCAGGTATAATAAAGCTTCATATAGGCTCTTGATGGTGTACTGTAAATATTAATGTGGGTAAATTATGACCCCAAACATTCGATAAAATAACTAGAAATCATTTAAGGTGTGCTGCTCATCTAGAAACCTTATTCCCATATAACCTTTATTCGTCGTCATCTCTTAGGCTTTAGTTGTACACCACGTTTCATAGAAATAAAATGTCAAAGTGCTTCACACAATAACCCTCCACCCCATTATAAACAAAAGTATAATACAAACTGAAAATAAGTTAATAAAAAATATAATATAAAAAAATATATATATCAAAATGTATCATAGTAAAATAATAAATTTAAAAAAATTAATAAAACACATTAAAATATAAAATAGTAAAATAAACTGAAATAATGAAATAATATAAAATTAAAAAATATATAAAATTAAAACCTTTCAAATATAATGAAATAAATTGTAAAAAATAAATAAAAGTAAAGCATAATTAAAAATAGAAATATATAGATATACAGGTTGAGATACATAAATAGACAGACGAGACGAAACCAAATAAATAGATAAAAATGGAAATGGTGTAACAGGTTAAAATATAATTTAAATTCACCTGAAGATATGTGTTTGAACAAGGTTTGTGATATCTACTCTTCAAGTATAAATGCAATGTAAAGTCACACGCTGAGGTCAAAACACTGTAAATGTATTTTTATTTGTTGTGTTTAAGTACTTAAACCTCTTTATTTATTTGACTCGTTTTACTTCATAATATACTACTTTTACTGCAACTGCTCTTAAATTCTGCTTCATAATATACTACTTTTACTGCAACTGCTCTTAAATTCTGCTTTGATTTTTTCTTATTTGTTTAATTGTTGTAGTTTTATACTTTTTACTTTTCTTCTAATCTTTAGTTTTTCATCCTCTCCTACCTTTTTGTCTATTTCTGTTCTTACTCTGCTCTGTGAAACACTTTGGGCCAGAAATAAAGTTGAATATAATGAATCATAATTAAATGTGACGCTTTATTTTTTAAAGTCCCGACAGGAAGCTGCTGCAGCTCACTGTGCGCAGCTTCACGATGGTCCACTAGTTTCCCAGCCTAACTACCCATCAGCAGACCGCTGTTCAAACAGGAGACATGGGACCGTGCAGTCACCGAGGGGGGGAAACTCTTCCACAACAACTCAGACCTGAAGGAGGAAGTCCTGCCGAGCAGAAAACCTTGCATGGAGCCTCTACTCTTTCTACTTTGTGTCTCATTTCTCCTCAGTGAAGAAGGAGCGGGAAGTGAAACAACTTAAATGACAACTGAAGTTCTCCGTGCATTTCTGATACCTGGGGCAAAGTGCCACACCTTCGCTTAGCACGACAGGTAGGTTCATAAACAACGTTTTGCTTGGCTTTGTTCGACTTTAAAGCTGCTTTTCTGTTCAAATGAAACCTTTAAAATGACTTCAGAGTGTGTAAAGTGTTACAGGTGCGTTATTAAACGTTTGTTCACGCGGCTCCGACAGGTGAGCAGACATATGGCGCGAGCAGCTTCTCAAACAAAGCGACAATAACCTGATGATGATGTCACTGAATGTTGTAGTTTCAGCAGTAATTCATGCACGTCACAGTGCTGTCAAGGTAAATTAAAATATATAAGTATGAGAAAGCAGAAACTCATTTTTGTGAGCACACCTGTTACACCTAATGGCACACCTGTGCAAACTAATTATATGATTACATACAACATTATATATAGACTATGGCTGGCCATAACCCAAACTGAACTGAAACAAATATACCTTATTTATAGTTTATTATTAGTTTTATTCAGTATGTTTTATTAACATACAGCCTGTAAAACATCCAACCATGTCTTAAGTTTTTAAATTTGTTTATTATTGATGAATTATGTATTTATCGGACACTTAATTCATTGTTTTGTCTGTAAAGTTTAACGAATGCCCGTCGTAGCCATCCATTATCTGTAATGTAGTAATGTAAAAGAAAGAAAAGAAGCATTTTTGCTTTAAAAGTGACCTGCCAGATGTTTTTTTACATTGATCTATAATCGATTAATTGACTAAATATTTCAGCTCCAGTCAAATGTAAACCTAATTTATTAATTCTGTATTAACATAGAGCCGTAAAATGTCAAACCAAGTTTTTGATTCTTGATTGTTTCTTGTCAAACATGTGTATTTATTGATCAGTTAGTTCATGATTTGTCTGTAAAATGTCGACTTTTTGTCCACAAATCAAAAAGATATTCAGTTTACAACAATATAAAAGAAAGACAAGACACAAATCTTCACATTTAAGAAGCCGGAAAGAGAATTTTTACCTTTTTTTTGCTTTAAAAGTGACCCAGCTAAAGTTATATTGATCTATAATTGATTAATTGACTAATTATTTCAGCTCCAGTCGAATGTGAGCTTAATTTAGCCTGTTTAAATAATTCTGCACGTGTATAGTGTGTCTTTGTGTAAAACAAAACTAAACCTCTTCAGTTTCATTATGACACACACACTGTACTGTATATGTGACACACAGTATGGGAACGAGCTGAAAGTTTCCATCACACCTTGAGCATGTGCAGGTGAAGTTAATGAGTGAGTGGACGGCTGTTATTGGGGAGGTTTGTTCTTTGTTGGGATGGAGTGGAGGAGGAGTGGTCTTGACTCACTCCGACCTGAACTCATGTGCACGGCCTTGGGCTTTGTTTGCACATCTAACACGTAGCCTCGCTCAGCCCCGGGCCACTCACAAACTTGATGTTTGAGCCCCAGACTGCTCACGTCTGTCGTTCGTCATACACAGCGCTCTCAAACATCGTGTTAATAGCCGTGTACATACATCAACGTGTCTCTTAAAACTCCATGATTGTTTTCTGACCTGTTTTTAGCTCCGGGCGGGCGAGATTTACGACAATGTGACAGTTGATTTATACAGGATGCTAAGCTGTGGTTTGCAAAGTCCATTTCTCTTACCTTTGGTGGCAGACTCCGCCCATGTGGCAGCACATTAGACAAAGCAAGCGTATGCAAATAATATTTCGCCCAAGGTCTAGAGTTTGCTTTGCACTTAGGCTGCTCCTGCCACATGACTCGGCCTGAAACAGGATATAAACATGAGAACAGAGCTCAGTGCTGTTGTTGACATAATGGTCTGGAAAATAGATTGTGCTGATGGCGTTCTTTGTTTTAAAAAGGTACACTATGTGTTGTTGTTGAGTTCAATAAAAATACCTTAATATTAGATGACTGTCACCAAAGCAGTACTAGTTTTTATATGTTTTATATGTCATACAGACACACAGTTCATTTTTAGACTTGTAAATGAGGCCGTTGTTCAAACAAACATTATACCTGATTATTCCAGTGTCACAATTAGTGAAGGTTGCTTTCTTGTTTACATTTCATGTCATAATGAAATATTTTATTAGTATTTGGGTTCTTTTAAAAATGACAAACTTCTAAGGAATATGAATCATTAATTTCGTCCTGATGATCAAATCAAAAAATAAATAAAGTAATAATAGTAATCGACTGATTAGACGCTTAGTCAGTGAGTCAAATCAAAACAGTTCTGATCAGTTTAATTAATGTAAACTGGCATCATGTCTGGTCTCAGCCAAGCGGCAACCTCCAACCTCCATGACTGAAGTGAAGCCAAAAACTGCAGTTCCTCAAAAGTCCACTTGAGGCTGGCTACAGTACGAGTCAGTCTCCATAAGTCCCCATGTTCAAATGTCCAACTTCACAGCAGAAATAAACATGTTTACAGCCTGGTACAAAAATCTGTTTTGGTCTCTATAGCTAATTTCCCCGTTCATGACAACTGGACTGAGTCGATCCACGTCCTTGCCGATTCGGAAACCTATGGGTGACGTCACGGATACGACGTCCATTCTTTATAGTGTAATTGGTCTCAGGTGTTACTATTTTTTATCATTTTATCGACTAGTCAGAGTAATAATTGATTAATCTACTGTATCATGAAATGAATCCTTACTGGCAGCTATAAAATAATCTAAATAACTCCCAGAGAAGATTGTTTTCATCTTGATTCAGAGAAAATTAGTCGATTAGTTTAAAAAGACTTAGTTGATTTATTGTTAAAGATGTTTAATCAATCAAAAATTGAAAATATTATCTTGTTACAGCATCTCTGATCTGCTGCTTTTCTGTATTTTAAATTATTTTAAATTGATCTTTAGGTTATCTGGAGGGTTGGTCGGACAAAACAAGACATTTGAAGAGAATAGGTAGATTAAAAATGAAAATTTCACAGATAAACCTAATTACAGAGAAGTAGCTCTGTGTTTAAACTGAAACAACCTATAATTATTAGAAGTATCAAACCTGGATATGATATCAAAAGAAACAAAGCAGATTTTTGTGAAAACAGCGTTTTAAATCTACTTGGTGAGGTTGTTTACTCTCTTTTTTACCTATCACTTGCCCTGTAGTGTTTAAAAGTGCATTCTTCTCAGGCTCTCCGTAGGCTTGTTTACCTGCTAAAGTACAAACCGAGAGCTCCTGGGTCAGGAGGATCCACGGGAGGAAAAACATCAGCAGTGTTTGCAGTGCGAGGAGCGAGGAGGGTACAGCTATTGATAAATGTGGGCTGCTGGGTAATAGAGAGGAGACAGGACTTGTTTTCAGCAGACTGCTGCCCAAGGCCGTGTGGGAAAAAAGGTGTTTGGAGAGAGCACATCATATTATTACACACACGCCGAGGTCGCCTGATTGACCTGCAGAGTCGTAGTTTAAATTAAAAAAGCAGCGGCAGACATTTCAATAACGTAAAAATAAAATATAGATTGTCCCCCCGCTCTAACGAGGTCGCCGTGACAACTCGCCATGGATACACATACCTAGTCACACCTGTCTCATTCAAATCAGCCAAGGTCACGCGTGTCGACCGCTCGAATAAAAAGCTGAGTCGTGTTTTGATTACATTTTTATGTTTAATAGCAGATATTTAACAGCACTTTGGTGCTCTTTGTGCGAGCCGTAATTGAAAAAGTTACACAATAACGTCAGTCGGATGAACAGCGCCAGCTCATTTATGGGAAGCGTTATCAGGTGTGGAAGGTTATCTCATCTACTGTATATGCAGGTTATTAAAAGCTGGATAAAGCAGTGGGTGAGACTGTAATTTCTCTTTTTGTGTGTGTGTGTGCGTGTGTCACCGCACAGGCTTTAAAACCGTGTATTGACATTTCAGCTGGATTTTAAAAGCCACAGAGTTGATAAGAGGGCCTAAATTGACCAACCTTATCGAATGCCGCAGCACAGAAATGCACAGGGTCACACGGGGCGCTGATGACTACAAGGAAATCCTGCCAATAATTGCTTTGTTTTCAGTTTTACTTTATGTTTAATGAGAACATGCAGTATGTGAGATAAAAGCCGGTTTCGGGCTTGATAAAATGGACTTGGCTGCAGATGAGGACAAAAAAATATATATAAATATATACACATATCAGAGATTAGTCGAAAAACCATATTATTATTAGATAATCAGTCAACATTAATTCCTTAAAATTAAGTTTAGTGGCTCATGGCTAATACACACATGGTTCTTGGGTAGCTGTTCCCAGAGCTTTCACTGTTCTGTTCTTGAAATACAGTTGAAAGCTCCAGAAATAGTAAAATCAGGCAAGATAACCATTTGTTGGACCTTTCAAAATATTCCATTAGGCTGTCATTCAGTCCAAATATTTAATTATCTATAAAGTATATGTGAGAATTCAAAAATTCAGACTCAGTACAGTTGTCATGAACGGAAAAATTAGCTATAGAGACCAAAACTGTTTTTTGTACCAGGCTGTAAACATATTTATTTCTGCTGTGAAGTTGGACATTTGAACATGGGGACTTATGGAGACTGACTCAAGTGGACGTTTGAGGAACTGCAGATTTTGAGACTTCACAGCCACAGAGGTTGCCGCTTGACTTCAACCAAGAAGTTTGTTGTGTTTAAACATATATAACATTTATAATCTGCTTCGTCATCGTCATTGCTTGTTTTCTCTGAGTAGTGCAGGGCTAAGAAAATAACCAAATATTCACAATGGGAAGAAGCTTGAGCCTGATACTTTTCTGTTGACTGACTTATTGATTGATCATGTGCAGAACATGTTCCTCCTCCTCTTCATGGCTTTCTGAACATCGCAGCCCCCATTCTGATGGCACACCACACTTATTTCATCCTGAGACTCATCACGCTCTGTTGAAGATTGACAGATTTTGCTTCTATAAAGGCTGCATAGGAAAAACAGCACGTTAGTAGCACCACAGATCAGTCTCCAATATGGTAAAAGCCATGACTCATAGAAAACTATGACAAATAATCCTTGAAAAGCCTGTTTTCACTTAGAAAACAACACAGACTGCAGTCGTAGATAAGTCTGGGAGCTGCGAGTTACAGTTATTTTCATTAATTATTAATCTGCAGATTATTTTCTCCATGAACAGATGAAGAAACATTCTCCCAGAGCCCAAGGTGACATCTTTAAATTGCTTGTTTTGTCCAACCAACAGTGGAAGATATAAATACATTCAGTTTAAGTGATAAAAAACAGATAAAAGCAGCAAGTTGTCACATTTGAGAAACTGGAATTAGAGAATAAAAGAGGATTCCCTCTTTTAAAATACCAAACGTGCACATTTATTGCAGCGATGGGAATTCACGACACGTTTCCGTCTGCATTATCTCGACGGCACACTAATGAAAAGTTCAAATTACGAGACGCAAAGATGTGACGAAACGTTTGCATACTGTCGGAATAAAAGAACAACAGACAAAAACAACAGACAGTCAGATGGGTGTCAGACCAGTTAGCCCACTTTTCCGTCACCACACCTCTCCCACATGAACATGATCTCCCTTCACACACACACACACACACACACACACACACACACACACACTCTGACCACCCAGAGTATAAATTATTATGACTTTATAATGTAACACACAGCTTACATAAGCCGACCTTTTCATAGGTCTATCAAGTGACCGAGCTATGTTGCAACAGCGGGGTCTTGTCTGCGGAAGACTCGCCTCCTTTGTTGAGAAGTTCACCAGAGACCCTCCAGAGAAATGTTCATATCTACACCTCAGGCAAGCACCCTGTGAATGTGCATTCGGTTACTGTCAGTAGATAAGAGAAAAGGGATTTTCATGATCTGCTCTTGATGTTATTCAAGCTCTCTGTTTTTGTCTCTAGAGCTCGGGCTACCTGTATTTAGTTTTATAATGTTGGTATGTGTAGTGTTTAGACCAGCAACTCAAACCCAGTTATACAGAAATGGTTGTGGATAGATTTCAGTCGTCCAAAGAAACAACAAAAACAGCTGCTATCAGATATTCAGCATGAGGGAAGACTATCTCATGGACTACACGGTGTATTTTGAGGCTGCAGATCAAATCACTACAGGAACTATCGCAGATTTAACACCTACAGTAGTTAAATGTATTTTTCTGACATTAAATCTGCCTCAAAATGTTCCACTCATATCCTTTTGTTTAGATTTATGTTTAATAGCCTGCAGCCTTCTTTTTTTTTTGCTGCGTTTCTTGACATTTCACCAAACGGGGGCCCACATGTAAAACTGAATAACACTGGAAAAGTTTAAAATCTCTAAACACACAGGATGACTAAGATGTTTAACAGTCAATAGTTCAGATGAAGTTTTGTTCTGGATCCAGTTCCCTGTTAGCAGTAAACACACAGATTTCTTAAAGAAACAGAATTAGATGACAAGATCAAATCCAGTCTCATGTTTGTCGGCTAAATATAAAGCTACAGCAAGGAGCACAAAGACTGGAAACAGGTGGGAACAGTTAGCCTAACTCTGTCTAATGTGTTGCCTACAAACGCCTCTAAAGCTCACAGATTAACACATTGCATCTTTGTTTATTTGATCTATAAAAATATCTTTAAAAGCCAGACACTGTAGTTTTACCAGAGCATTTTGTGCTGGACTATTTCTTGGCGGGGTGCAGTGACTTTGGGACTGTTTCTGTGGGTTACTGTAGTTCAACAAGACCGACAGAGTGGTGACTCATCTTGCAAAAAATCAATTAGCTGCTTATGTCAACTTATTCCAGCTAATTCCAGATCAGTATGTAGATCATCAACTAGTTTGTGAAACTGTAGTAGAGTTTTGTTCTGGATCCAGCTCCCAATAAATAAAAAAAATCCCAGATTTGATGAGAAGATCGATACCACTCTTGTGTTTGATGGTTAAATATGAAGCTACAGCTCGGCGATGATCTCAGCACAAAGACTGGAAACAGCTCTAAAGCTCACAAATTAACATGCTGCATCTTTGTTTGTTTGATCTATAAAAATATCTTTAAAAGTCAGACACTGTAGTTTTACCAGAGCATTTTGTGCTGGACTATTTCTTGGCGGGGTGCAGTGACTTTTGGACCGTTGCTGTAGTTCAGCAACGCAGACAGAGTGGTGACTCATCCTGCAAAATCATTGAGCTAATCTTGCCAACTTCTAACTAATCCAATACAGTACTTAGATCAACTAGTTGAAGTAAGTGGGGTCACTCACATTTACCATTTAATATCTTATCCTGTTCATGATTGTACATGAAAGTAAACATTCATTTTCGAATCTCATTTTGTAGTGGAGGCGTCCCACCTCACCTAAAATAAAGAGTGCTTTCCCTAAAGTGTGAAGCTTTTGGTTGAAATCAGCAGTGATGCTACAGTAAAAGCTATGTATAGTTTGTAAGTGGGGTGATTCCCCACATTAAACACAACAGGAAGGCTTACTGCCTCCACTAACTGGATCTTTGCATTTATTTTTATCTTTAGTTCCCTAAAGTTAAACCTAATTAAGATTTTATAAGAGATTTAAAAGGATTAGGATTGGCTACAATGCTGTCAAACCCCGTGTATTTATCTTATCAACAGGGTAATTACCCAGGTAACCTTAAAAACAAGACATCATGTGTTTTCTCCTTTTCTCATGTCCTCATTTCATAGAGTAAGAGTCACTTTTTCTATTGTTGTACACAGAGTAACTCTGTTTTCCAACAAAACTCTCAACAGGTAAAATCAATTTCAACTGGACTCTTTCCAGAGGAAGAATTATTTCAAGCCTTATCTTTCCGGATGAAATTTTTCCACCGGCAGCAATCTTTCAAAAATGGCTTTGACTGCCACATCCGTGGGTATCCCCTGGATTTCAATCGCAGTCCACATTTAGGGGACACTCTACAGCAATCTCACTTTTATTGCACCTGTTTCTCCAAGATGAAATGTTTCATTTTCCTCTGAGTAAAACTCAGAAAGTGGAAAAAAAAAAAGGGGGGAGCTCTGCCAAGCTGCCAGCGCTGAAATATCTCTCCCCTTCAGTAATCGTCCTACAATCTTCCCTGTCATAAAAAACAGGAGCAATATATAATATATTGAACGGCACAGGGAGCAGATAAAGCACTGCTATTGCCAACAATGGCCAATATCTGAATGAATGATAGTCATTTGATGCACAGATTGAATCCCTGATCTCATTATGACTTTGGAAAGTCTCCAGGGGAACAACAGGATTGGTCAGTTGGATTTTCTGATATGAATCACGTGCTGTTGGTTACTGTGAAGAGGCAAGAGAGAGAAACTAAATCCTCATTACTGACAGGTTTCCCATGAATCCTCTGGTGTGCTTAAACACTTCTAGCATATCAAACCTAACATTATACTCAATGACATAATGCGCCAGGTGTATTCATGTGTAGATTTTAGGGCTGTCAATCGATTAAAAAAAATTAACTAATTAATCGCAAAAATTTCTGTAATTAATCGCGATTAATCTATCAATAAATGTATCAATAAATTAAATGCATTTTTCTGAGACTGAAGCTTATAATGAATATTTATGTATGTAAAATGATCAAATGAATGTAGAATAAACACAGAGAAAGCATATTTAGATTAATTCATTTTATTGGCTTAAGGTGCACATATGCACAGTGCAAACAGAAAAAAGCCAGAATGAGGAAATATACTGAGGAGTGCCACACTCCTGTAGTGTAGACTGGGTGTTTTGCTTTGAGGTGATATGTTAAAGTCGTGTTACTTCTGTGGAATTTAAATTCGGCTTTGCAAACTGTGCAAATTGCCTTGTTTTTGTCCAACGAGCCGTCGGGCAACTTTTTAAAATGAAATGTTCCCCCTAAAAGTCCGTCCTTATCCATCTTTACACCACAGACTCTTCCTTTAGGTAGGATGGATCATAGACATATATACATAGTGCCTCACTGAGCAGGTTGGTCCGTTGCTGCGATACGTTAACGTGTCCGCCATATTGGATGTGGCAGATCTGCCCGTAAACTAATACAAGCAGGGCCGGTTTTGGCTATGGGCAATGTGGGCGACCGCCCAGGGCGCAGTCACCATGAGGGCTTTAAGTTAATGCCTCTTATACACACAGTCACACACACACTAATATATCTGGAAAACAAAGCTCTACTTTGCCACATCCAAAATGGCGGCCGCCACCGGAAGTAAACAAAACCGCGTTAATTGCGTTAATTTTTTTTAACGCGTTAATTCTTTAAAATTAATCGACAAAATTAACGCGTTAATTTTGACAGCACTAGTAGATTTACATCCTTAATGCATAGAAAAGTCCTGCATTTAAACTTTTATTGGAGGTATTAGCAGCAAAATGGACTTGTAGGTTGTAAACACTGACATAAAAAGAATGGACAGTGTATATGTGACGTCACTCACTATCAAAGCGGCCACACTGATAATTGTGCATAACTTTAAGCCTTATTATAATTTGAACGGGTGAATTATATAAAAATTCACCCTCAGTACAGTTGTCATGAATGGGGAAACTATCTAAAGAGACCAAAACTGTTTTTTGTACCAGGCTGTAAACATGTTTATTTCTGCTGTGAAGTTAGACATTTGAACATGGGGACTTATGGAGATTGACTCACTTCTGTAGCCAGCCTCAAGTGGACGTTTGAGGAACTGCAGCACTGGCTTCACTTTACAGCTCAGGAGGTTGCTACTTGGTTTCTACATTGGAGACATAAAGATAGTTAAATAAATAATACAGTTGTTGTGGATTAGAAACATCTAAATGAGTCTCTGTGGTGGTCCTGACCTCAATTCCAGTCATCTCTCTCCTATTGACTATTTAATCAAGGCATGAAATTATACATCAGTTGTCATCAAATACCCAATAAAGTGTCACATTTCTTGTTTTGTTCTGGCTCTTTGTTGAAATAGAAATGGAATTAGAAACAATTTTGATAATCATTTAAGTCCCTCTCCTGTTCGATTCTTATGTAATGGCACACTGAAAATGTTCAAATTAAGAAAGCAATCTAAAAGATTGGGCTTTACGAAATGGGCATTTCTTACTCTATTTTAGGATGTTATAAACCAAACAGTGGATTGATTGATGAAGAAAAAAACCACAGGTTCAGATATCTGATCAAAGATTAAGCTCATGACACACAGCACTAATGGATATTCATGGGTGTTCACCGCAGTAGCACGCCGTTTCCTTGTTTTTCCACTTGTCTTTGTGTATCTAAAGATATTTACTCTGCGAACACAGTGTGCCAAAGATGACTGCTGCAAGTAGACTAACTGGAACCAGAACATACATCAGCCTGCCTTGTTAGTCATGTTTGCCTTGTAATTTACTTTAAAGCAGCTCTTGGGAGTTGTCTTTGACTTTTAACGTCACTCAGTTATCAGAACAGTGATGAACTAGCTAGTTACTCATGGTCCCATATTAGCTCCTCAGGCTACGATGGCCTGCAGGACGGGTTCCCCTTCGACTGTGAGCCGTTTCCGCTGACCAGAAGCAGAATGGGTAGCCTGAGGCAGGTAACACTACAATCACATTGTCAGTCAACTCAGAGTCAGTTTTTGCCTTGCAAATGTGCAACCCAACTCCATGCCGATGCAAACCAGCTTTTTCCGACCCAGTCAGCCAACCATTAATCAGCCTGTCCGATGGTGTGTCCTCCAAAGATGTTAGAAGTCAGCCAAAACCCATGACACAATGCATATTTAACAATAAATCACACTTTTATGGTGTCAAGGAATAAAAACATCTTGAATTTGTGTAATTCAAAGCATTTAATTGAACATATTTGTATTTATTAAAATGTGTTTACCACATGTTTTACATGAAATACCAATTTACAGAAAACATTTCCCGAATACTTCTCGTATAACAGCAGCCAATAGTCGAGTAAACATGCACTAATGACTAAAAAGTTACATAATCTTTAAATTTTGAACTTTGAGCACTGTTTTATCTAATGCGTATGCATAATACGTATGACAGACTTATGTAAGATCATCGCTGTGGCAAATTAATGTCCAGTTTTACTGAACACAACCTTGTTTTCCAGCCTTGGGCTTTTCCAAAGATTGTTGAATCCCCATGATTTGACACATGAGAGGGAAAGTCATGAGGTTTGACTTCAGGGGTAAGAGTGAACAGCTCATGACGTACCATCTTGATCTCTTCATCTCTATGACTCTTGTTGGTTTGTTCCCATTAGTACTGCGTGTCCCAAGTGTTGTCAGCCACATTCGGCCAAATAGTACTGCAAATACCCAAAACCTCACCTTTATATAGAAGAAATATAACAGCAGTTAACAAAACAACAAAACGTAGATCTTGTGTGATGAACATACAGGTTTCTTTTCACCATATTGTATGTAATATATGGATTCAGCCGATCTTCATATACTGTAGAATTAAAAAGCATTAAAAAGAAGAGACCAGAGTTGATACAATTTGTCAATTAATCTGTGGGTTGACCAACGGAAAATGAATCATCATCATTTAAGTCATGTTTTTAAGCAAAAACCCAAAAAGATTCAATAATGTAATTTATTCTCTGACATTTAATTATGAGAAATGACCATAAAACCGTTAACAACCGAATGCACAATGCACAACAGATAGCACCACTGCTTTGATAGTAGAAACATGTATTAATGCAGCTTCAACTATTAATTTGGTTGGTGAAGCAATCATCGTTTAGCATTTACAGGCAGCCAGGAAGATCTAATTTCATGTGTGTGTTCAGTAATGAAATTTTAATTAAAACAGTTTTAATTAAAATATGGCTTTAACTATTACCATATTTTTAAGATGAGGTAAGTTATTGCTTAAGGAGCCCCCTGTCACAACACTTACTAATCCATGCTCTGTCACAGTGTTTTTATCTGGAGTGAAAACATGTTGCCAGGAAGGAACTTAACTTATTCATACTCATAATTAATTCATAACAATTCAGAAACAATCATGTCAAAGGGTTTAGGACCATTTATTGCTACAAATAGGCAGTTGTATTTGGCAGAGGAGGAGGCTCTGAGCTTCAAGATGCTCCCAGAATGAATCCATGCAGCTCGCAAGGCTCCGGGGAAAGCACATTAAAACAACCCCCAAGGGCATAGAGACCAGAAAGCAGTAGACACATGTCACTGAGATATGGAATATACATAATGCACAAGGCAAGAAATGCCACCGCAGAACAAGAAAAACAGGAGGCGAAGGAAGCTGGTGGTGGCAGTGGGAGAAATCAGCATAAGCGATCGGAGGATTGAGAGTTGGAGCTTGTCAGAAGATTATTGACCTGCTTGAATGTGACTAGTAATTGTAAGAGTCGGCTGATAGTGACTTCAGCGTTCTGGGACTTATGCGACAATGCCTGTTGGGAAATTACCTCCTCTTTTGCTTCCCCACCTGGAAGATAAGGGACGCTTCTATAAAACATGGTCCTCAATGTTAAGCCTGTTGAACCACTGGGCCTCTCAGCCGGTCTGGATTGTATTTGGCATGGTAGTTTCTAGTCATTTAGCTGATGCTTTATCCAAAGTGACTTACAAAAAGGGAAACAATCATGGTACAGTGCAACAAGGACATGTTAGTGCAGCAATAAGTACTGTGACAGCTGTAGAAGGGGATCGATTTATCATGTTGTTTGTAGTGTTAGCAGAGGAGGTACTCTCTGAAGAGCTGGAGGTCTTCAGGAGTTTTATGAAGGTAGAGAAGGACGTCCCTGATCTGGCAGGAACTGGTGGGACGTTCCACTAATGGGGAACAACGGATGAGAAAAGTTTGGATTGCCCTGAGTGAACGAAGGCACAGCCAGGCGTCGTTCATTGGAGGAACGCAACGGTCTTGAGGTAACATAAGCCTGTATGAGGGCAACCAGAGACTCCTTTGTAGGTAAGCAGTGGTGATGTGAATTTACGTATCCAGTGGAGCTCAATGAGCAGAGGGATTAAATCTAACTGCTGCATCTGGAGAGCCTAAGTAAATATGTCACCCAGGACGAGCAAGCGAAGATCATGGTCAGGGATGGAGGACAACAGGGTGTCTAGCTCATCCATAAAACCATCCAGCTTGGTATTTGAATGTGACATAATTGGTGTAATGCAACAGCGGAGTGAATTTCTATTTGTTGGACCTCCTTGACCAGATGAACGGGCAGTGTTGTCTGGTTCAATCCAAGTCTCAGTGAGAGCAAAGATGGTTGGTATTGGCTGCAATGAAATTGGTTGTTAATCGTAGATTGGTAGTTCCATAAGCCCGTGGAAAAGGGTGCGACAGTGTGTGAGGACTGGTTTAGGTAGATCCTCTCGGAAGAACAATCGTCAGTAACTTTAGGTAGACAGGTCCAGGGCTATTATTGCTACATAGCCTAACTATCACAAAATGTCAGCACCTGGAGTTTCTTTGGAAAATCCAGTAATTGTGATGTGGTTGATAAACGAGGTGAAAAAAGAGGGATGGCAGCGGTGGAGAATGAAGGACAAACAAGTAATACTGATAACGTTTATCAGCCAGCTGCAGCTAATGTTTTGGCGAAAGCAATTGGTAGCCAGGAGGTAAAGAACATTAATCTGCTTCATGTGGTCTCGACATGTTTGTGTTTTAAGTTCTGTATATTAAATATTATTGTGATTGAGCTAAGAATAGGTAATAATGGAAATTTTACGACCGTGTCCATGTCAAACCCGCCTCAGATCAAAAGAGATTGTTTCTATAAAGAAGGCAGAGAGAACAGAGGGTACTCAAAGACTCAAAAGGATTGTACTCATGAGATTTGTCCAAACCGTCTGCATCCTCGGTGACTACACCCACCTCTGTTGGACTCTTTTTATGTCCTGGCGCACAGCAGCAGACCTGTAGAGGAATAATTAGACGCCTTGGGATAGCCAAGTCATGCTTTGTTGCTTTTGCACAAATAATACAGCCTTTTATGAAAAAATGTGACCTGTCTATGGTGGTCCTGGATTTATAGCCTAGTTGGTAATATTATATAACTCAGTAGGGCCTGTTTTCTTTTTGCATGCTAACACGAGGAGTGCTGTACGTCATGTTGGTCCCACATGCATTCTTTCTATCAATCCCCCAAGCAGAGCCCACCTGGAGCGTTTGCTCGTTCCCTCCAGGACTTTGCACAAAGATGTATGAAGTCCCACTGCAGAAATGAAGCTTGTTACATCATAGTTGCCTGGCTTTGCCGCATGTTGAAAAGTTGCAGGAATAATGGATACAAACTGGTGAGCTATACAGGAGCTATGACACATCCTGTATTCATCTTATTGGTGACAGATCCCACAAAAAGACCAAAATCTACAATGAAATGATAAGTACTATAAGTATTGTCAGTGTTACCAAAGCCTGATATACCTTAGTCTTATCTTCTTGTACTGTACAGCTCCATTATTGTCCTAAAAGATTAAAAACATGTGACGTGTTCTTTAGATCAAGTGAACAAAATGTAAACCATTCGAAATCAGAGCAGTTTAGAGCGGCGTTCAATGGTGCAGAACTGACTACAAAATGTCCATGAACCACAACGTCAGGGTCCTCAACCTACGGAAAAATCTGGTCAAACTGCTGCCAGAAAAAGATTTATTCCCTGAAAGCAGTAATACACAACACACAGACATAAAACTGTTGGAAATATGCTTAAAAATTATCAAACGATCCATCCATCCATCTATTTTCTTCCACTGATCTGGGGTTTGGTTTAGCAGGACAACACATTCCAGCTCCTTCTGGGAGATCTCGAAGCGTTCCCAGGCTAAATGGTCTATAAAGTCCCTCCAGCTAGTTCTGGGTCTGCCCTAGGGTCTCTTCCTAGTTGAACAAGCCTGGAACACTTCCAAAGGAAGGCGCCTTAATCAGATCCCCAAACCATCTCAGCTGGCTCCTTTAACGTGAAGGTTCAGCAGCTCTATTCCGAGCTAAGGCTGATCCCGTCCACCCGGTGGAGGAAGCTCATTTCAGCCGTTTGAATCCACAATCTCATTCTTCTGCTTGCTACCCAAAGCTCATGGCTAGAGGTGAGGGTTGGATCATAGATGGTCTGGAAAATTAAGAGCTTTGCCGTCCACCGGTGAGCGTCTGGTTGTCAGGCCTCAGCCCACAGGGCCCGGCCAGGCACGGGCTTTGTCAAATGATTATGGTCGGTATCGGTACTGGGTTTTTCACCCCACGGATTATTTATCTTTAGGATGAATGTACATGAATCATAATTTTATGACAAATTTTCTGTTCAAAGTCAAACGTTGTTAAGTGTTTGAGCTAAAATGGAAATATCCTGTGAAGTAATTATCTTAAAATGAGGGTTGTTAATACTCATTAGAGCAACAAATGTGTACCACAGCTGAAAATAGTCCCCAATTAAAGCAGTAATGTAACATCTGGTAAAAACTAGTGTCCACCTGTTTGAAGTAACTACTTTGTCTTTTTTTAAAGTGAAATTGTGACTCATTTTTATAGATTTACATCCTTAATAGAATCAACATCAACTTTTTCATGCAATCTTGTTGTTTGCTTTTCATCAAGCTGCATCAAAACTGTTTAAAGTCTCACCTGAAGGGTCAGAGAGTTAAGGTTAAGAATAGAAACAGTTTTTGTCTTGTGGGCACACATCCTTCCTTTTAGTCCACAAAGAGATACTGTGTCCTCTACCTTTGTCGCTCTCTCTTTCTCCTTCGCTTGCAGACAAATCCCATTCAAGACTCAGTGATTAATTATTTACCCGGCAATGAAATGCCAAAGCCTGGAGAAACGCACCACCAGGAGAGAAAAGGTCACTCCCATCCTGCTCATAGAGACACACACACACACACACACACACACACACACACACACACAGTGATGGATGGCAATAACATCTTTATCGGTGCTTGAGGCAGACAGAGTTTTCATCCTCGTGTCCAAACACCGTCAAGACCAAGGGCAAAGCAAAAACTTGACTTATGAGATGGAATCTTCAAGAGAGCGCCTGAAAAAAGTCCTCATTTAAAAACCACTCACATGTCAGAGGTGGTGAACTGACCGATCGATAGCGGTCTGTGACTCCGTCAGAGTGTGTTGGCGTCTTTGTGCAGACACGTGTCTGCGGAGCCAACTGTAACCTTTGCTTTATGAGCCAGCGCAGACGTTCGATGTTGATATGTCACCGGCTGAAAGCGATACGTGCGTGTTTTCAAAGAAGTTTTGTCGCTTTCGATTTTGCCTGCGCCCGCCTCAGTCGGACGGTGTTTGTGTGATTAAAGTTTAATTGGTTTCTTAATGTCCCTCCACAGCTCCACGACACAGCTGGCCAAATGGGGTGCCAATGCTGCAGGATGATAAAAAGGTGAGAAGTGTGTCTGGCTCTGCAGTCATTACGTCTTCCTGTTTGTTTGTTACGTATCACTTTTCTAGTTTTACACAATCTTACAATCACTTTGTTGTCATTGATTTAAAGGGTTGGTTCACCCAAATTAAATTAAATCAACTATTTACCTCAAGATATTAAAATAAATCATTTCCAGAAACGTTGCCACACACCGACTTTACTGTCAAAAGTTATACTGAAGAAATAATTAGTTAATAATAATTTGGGTGAATTACCCTTTAACAAGCTTAATCATGTTCATTGTGTGTCTGCAATCACTGATTATTGTCTATTTGTTTTTTGTTAATCAGTTGATTGTGTAAAATGTCAGAAAACTAAATATATTTTATTTTTATGTCTTATTTATATACCCTCAAAATCACAATCTGTACAACAAACGACGACACCCTCTAATCCTCTGTTTAAATACTGAGGACTAAAAAGGAAATTAAATATTTTTATGACGTTATTAGAAGTGGTCTTTGTTTCAGAGCCTCAATTATAAATCCTCCAGTTTTGACTAATAGCGTCTTGAAGTAACTGAAGACAAGCTGTAAGTTTAAATTGGATTTGTTCAACACTTTGCTTTGTGTCAAAACGCCTGTAAAAGCCAATTACTGTGAGCCTTCGCTGTACTTAATATGCTAATTAGCAAATGTTGACAGTATAAATGTAGAGGTAGTATCCGTGACGTCACACACAGGAGTGTGGTGGTCTTGGTAGTCCTGCCTCTGCTAAAATTCGGGAAAGACTTATCTGTGCTGAGCTGAGACGAGCTGAATGACACCTGGTTGCTCAAACAAGCCATCTGTAACAGCACCCAAGAGTCCACGCTGTTAATTATGCATAACTTTAAGCCTTATTATAATTTTAACAGGAAGGTTTGTTAAACATTCAGCCTCAGTACAGTTGTCATGAACAAGGAAATTAGCTATAGAGACCAAAACTGTTTTTTGTACCAGGCTGTAAACATGTTTATTTCTGCTGTGAAGTTGGACATTTGAACATGGGGACTTATGGAGACTGACTTTAAGTGGACGTTTGAGGAACTGACGTTTTCTGCATTGGCTTCTGCTTGTGATAAACACGGTAAACATTGTAACAATTCAATCCGCATGTTAGCTGTAAACTCTTACATTCACCGTGACATGAATCATTTAAATAGTTAAAACATGTTCACCTCCTCAGTAACAACCTCTCACTGTAGATCTCCTTATCTGCAGGTCTACTTCAAATGTCTCCTTGGCCACATAATGATTTCTTGTCTTGTTTCATGCAGATAGTGAGAGGTCCATTTATAATACGTCTACACTCTCAGTCTCACGTGGGCTCTTTGTACGAACTGTGAGTCAATATGCCAATAGCCATCACCCTTGGTTACTGTATTTCTTTGCAGGACTGTCTATTCATTAAAAGCCTACAAGGCATCGTTGTCAGGGCTCGACATCGGTGTGCTTTTTGAGGTGAACGAGGAGACAGAACAGGGCCGGGAAACGAGATTTTGATTGCAGATTAATGAAAGGGCACGCTGCGATTCGCATACCAGAGTCGTAATCCTCCCCCCTCCACACTTTTCTTTTCTTTCCCATGTCAAAGACACACATGTGAACGCTTGTGACACACACATACCTCCCTAATTGTCTGGAGTGTCACATTTCTGGGCTTAGCGGCGTTTGGGGTTTGGCAGGGTGGGCGAGTAGGTTACTGGGTCAACACTACGGCTTCGGTATCAGCTGGCTGACACTCCCGGAGGTCGGTTTTATTTTCTTTAAAGCCGGATTTGCTTTAGTGTTTATTTAATTTTGAAAAACTGGTGGAATTAAATTGAACTAAAGACCCACGCACATATTGTTCTTTAATTATTTACACTCTGGGACGTGATCAGAAGTTAATTTTAGCTTTCTCCTGATGCATTTTTAAGCTGTAACTTTCTTGGTATATTTCATTGAAAATCCATAAAAAACAAACATTAAGACTTAAGGACTCAGTGTGATTCAAATGAACTGTCACGTTTGCTGGTACTGACAAGGAGAACCCAAAAGCATGACTCTGAGACAGACAAGTTTAAGGGAAGATCAATTTGCTCAGTCAAAACTGGAATTACTGGAGAGTATGGCAAAAACTACGCAAGACAATCTGGCAGGGATCAAGTAGAAATGGACTAGCATATATAAGCTGAGGGGCTAATGAGCAAATGGACTGCAGGTGAGGAGATGGGCGGAGAAAACCAGGTGAGGGAAATGAGCTGATTGCATGGAAGAAAGGTGGATCTGAAATGACAGGAGAATTAGTAATGAGACATGGAACCAATTAAGACAGAGTGTAACTACGTTACATGAACTAGCTGAAGGGTAAATAAACATCTTACTGGATGATGTTTTTGGTGTTTTATGTCCTACAAAGGCAAACCAACTGAGCGTGACAGCATTAACTCTGTTCATATGTTAAATATTTACTTTAAACGTCATAGGAAATACAACAGTTAAGAGTCATTTTACACTTTTTGATTTGCCTTGCGTTAAATAAATCTAAAGCCACATTCAAAGGATCCCGTGCTGCGACGAAAATGCAGGTTTTTCCATTTGAGTGGCGTAGTGCGTCGAAAAAACACAGCGACCTGCGGCGGAGAAGTTTAGCAGCCCGACGTCACACTGCGGCCGCCAATCAGACACACAGATCGGGACAAAACCTCCCCAGTTAGCCTGAAATGTCTCTGAAACTGAGACTATCTATTCATGGACTAAACTCTGATACTCTGTTGATTATTTCATGGAGTCTGGCTCCACGCTGGTTTGCGTCCGATGGTTTGAAATACAGAGAGCGAGTCTAGAGACATAGACAGCGAATGAGCGCGAGGCATCGATAAAGCCGGTTAATCAGTGAAATAAAAAGTTATTTTCTGATTGTTTTAAATAGACACACCCACCGCAGCGCCTGATCCTGTCCGAATGTGCCCTAATGATCACTAATATAATCATCTTAAACCTAAAGTCAGTCTGTCTTGCACTCACATGCTGAAGGGATGTCGGCTCAAAGAAGCTCCTGTAACTTCGTCAGTATTTGACTTCACCTGCTGCAGTAAACAACGTGATCCGAAGTTAGAACATATGCAAATAGTGACTTATCTTCCTAGAAAAACCTTTTGATATAAACAAAACCTAAAGCAGAGAGGGAATCCCGACAGAGAGAGAGCAAAGCAGGAAACTCCATAGAATCAAATCGCACCTACTTATATGCAAAGATGCTGTTTTGGTATTAAAATCTGAACTCAATGCTGCTGGAGCTTCTGCTTTTCTCTTTCTGTGAGGCTTTTTGTGCTACAAGTCAGCATAAAATGGTCTTTTCTATAGAAAATGTACCCAAAGTGTAGATTATGTCTGTCTGTTTGTGGCTGTTTTGTCTCCATGAACCAAATCAAATTGCAGCAACAAGTTTGAGTGTGCTCTCTGAATACAGCTCGGAGATGCAAAGTGAAGAAATAAAAATACAGTTTTTATTCTCTCACGCAGCTTTTTGTCCAGCTTTATGAATCATTGGTCTTTTTTTTAATTTTATTTTATAAAACACCTTGCGTGTGTGTGTGTGTGTGTGTGTGTCTGGCTTTTTTCTTTTTTTTTCTGAAAGCTTCAAATTTCACCTTGGCAGCCGGGACACAGCGGTGGCAAGAGAAATGGAAAACATTCATTTTCTCGGCTTTCCACTGTGAAGGGAGACGGAGGGGAGGATGCAGGGTGAGAGAGAGAGGGTGTGTGTGTGTTAGATTGTGACTATAAATGTATGTAGGCGGGTGATGGGTTGTGTGTGTCTGCTTAACAGGAGGGGAGGAAGGCTGCTATTGAATCAATCAATACGTCCGGTCACGTTATCGTCTTAATTCTGAGCACATGAATGCAGAGCAGTGAGATGCAGAGCCAAAATAGAAAACAAGAGTGAAGAGGACAAGTTTAGAACGAAGGAGGAGGAGGAGGAGGAGGCAGGAGGGAGGAGTGACGATTCAGACGATAGACGGAAAAAAGCTTGAGGCTTGAAGGCTTGAAGGCGATCAAATCAAGGGGAAGTCAAGTGCAAAGGCATAGTAGATTAGCAAGCTGCAGCTACATTACAGTGACGCAGAAACAGAGACAAGGAGGGAGGGAGGAGGAGCCGAGGCACCTGGAGAGGTGCGAGATGGAGGGAGCTCTGCTGGGGTTACGAGGCTCGCAGGGTGGAGGAGAAAACAAATGAAAGGAAGACGAGATGAAAAACATGACTCTCGCAGCAGGCGATGTCTGGCAGCCTGTTACACCGTCCACACAATGAAGCCCCCCTGCCAACACTCCTAATACCTGTCAAGGTGTGTGTGTGTGTGTGTGTGTGTGTGTGTGTGTGTGTGTGTGTGTGTGTGTGTGTGTGTGTGAGACAGACAGCGATCCTATGCCTTTGGAAGAAAATCCTACAAACTGAGGTATCAGATAGTCATTACTAGTCTGGCTGTCTTTCTCTGTAGGGATCCTGTTCATGTATACAATAATATTTATGTATCTGTCTATGTAGTGGATGTACCGTACTTTGACAGACAGTTTTCCAGCTTCTGTTGCTCAAAAATGGACCAATTTTAAAATTTCTTGTCACACAACAAACCCAAAAACATGGGGGGAAAAATACAGAAGTTAACCTTTAATATAATAACTGCAACTGGAAGTTTATTGTGTCTAATCTCTACATTAGAACTAGTTTGTGTGGTGCAACCAAGTGGCAACCTCTGCAACTGTGAAACTTCAGTTCCTCAAACGCCCACTTGAGGCTGGCTACAGACCGACTCAGTCTCCATAAGTCCCCATGTTCAAATGTCCAACTTCACAGCAGAAATAAACATGTTTACAGCCTGGTACAAAAAACTGTTAGATATAGATAATTTCCCCCGTTCATGACAACTGTGCTGAGTCTGAATCTGTATCCAGTTTTGCGGCTTCTGGTTGCAGTGAGTGAAGTTAACCTTTAATATAACAGCTTAACTTTGTAAGCCTTGTTGTTGTTGTTGGATGGGAAGCCAGTGAGGGGTGGTGTCTTGTTTTGGACTCGGAAGTCAAACTAGTTGTTGGATTGAGTCTGGATGAAGTTGTAATGAAGAGCTGAGGTCAAGAAACACATCATACCTTTTACATAATGAGCATGCTAAGACCTTTATCGACCGTCCTACGAGGAACTGAGACATCACAACAGCAGAAACTAATTTCGGAGACGAGTTCAAGAGAGAAACAAGAAATACATCACATCAAGTGCTAAAATAATGTAGCTTTATCCGATTGAGAATGGAAACTCTTATGCCCCCTCTATATTTAGTGTTTGTCACTCATCTTAATGAGCTGAACTCTGTGGCATAACTGGGCCTCATTATTATTTTCAGTTTTTCTTCAACAAAATGAGAAAACAGAATGTGAATACATTTGCGTTTATTATCATTTGTGTGTCTCTCTCTCTCTCTGAAAGGAGAAAAAAAGACAAATGGGCTGCTGATTATGTTCCAGTTTCTATTACTGAATGTTTTTTTCTGAGCTGTTATCACGAAGAAGACCTTTTAACTGTAAACTGTGGTGATCTGTGTCTGTTCACAGGAGGTGAAATCCAGGTGAAAATCTGTTGCTGAATATCAGTGGAATAAATAAAGAAATGAAAGGAATCATTACCTTCCTCTGTATAAAAACAAGACAGCATGATGCTAATTAAGCTATCATCTAAGAGCAGCTGTTAATCGTGGAGAAATATGGTTATTTGATTTCTTTCTGAGGGTCAGTAATATTGGAGGATCCATACCAATCTTATATTTGTGCCTCAAGTAGCTAGAGCCAGGAAACAGTTAGCCTTAGCCTGAGCTTTAGCCTTAACATTATTCTTAGCCTTAGCCTTAGCATTATTCTTAACCTTAGCCTTAGCATTATTCTTAGCCTTAGCATTATTCTTAGCCTTAGCCTTAGCATACAGACTAGAAGCACATGGAAACAGATAGCCTTAGCATTATTCTTAGCCATAGCATTATTCTTAGCCTTAGCCTTAGCATACAGACTAGAAGCACATGGAAACAGATAGTCTTAACCTTAGCATTATTCTTAGCCTTAGCCTTAGCATTATTCTTAACCTTAACCTTAGCATTATTCTTAGCCTTAGCCTTAGCATACAGACTAGAAGCACATGGAAACAGATAGCCTTAACCTTAGCATTATTCTTAGCCTTAGCCTTAGCATTATTCTTAGCCTTAGCGTAGCTAGGCTAACTGCTTATTCCTTTAAATGTTGTTATCGTGGTTTGCAGTGTTTGACTTCACTTTGCTTCACTTTTCTTTATTTTCTCATTACTCTCCAACCTTGTCAGCTATGACATCCTGTCTTTTACGCAGTACATGCCTCAAAGTTCATATTGATGTAGATCAATACAGCCAATAAATAACGAGAAACTGACATACAGAAATGCCATGTCCCTTTTTAAATATCCAGCATGGGTCGGGCTGTACTCTTTGATATTTTAATGTTAATATTGCAGCCTCAAGGTCAGAATAAGAGCAAATGTAACCATGGAACCTCTTGAGATGCAAACAAATATGTGTTTGTGTGCTGTGTGCATCTGTGTCTGTTTCAGCACAAACAAAAGCAGAAGTCAGTGTTTTAGTATTTAAAGTACAGCCAGAGGTCTGTGTACACCTCCCTGTCCTTCCCTTCCAACAACAGTCTGCATAATATATATCTGACATTCACATAAGCAGCGCAGACTTTACCACAGCCTGCCTAGATGCAGTCTGCGTAAAACATCGAGTGCACGAACGTCTCAGACGCAACTGTGGCATTTAGAAAGGTGCATCGACTACACAATGAAGTATCACTGTCGGTGCAGTCAGTGTACAATATATGATGCCGTCTTCATTGATTGCTACAGAAACATCTGACTCCTGCAGCCCCGTCAGACAGACAGAAATAGTTGTCTCTGTCTGCCGCCACACTGATCCAGGAAATCAAATCGTGACGTCAAATATAACTCTGACTCTTTTAGAAATGTAAAAATATATCGCAGATGTTTCCTTCTTCGTGTCTTGATAGCAGCTTTGATTGAAAGTTATTTGTGTTTTCTGAAATAAACTACAGATGTTTTTATTACATTTAATGTGAAGTTTCCAGACAACAAATTATTTTGTTTGAGCAACAATCCCAAACACAACAAGACGAAGGCAAAGTGCTGCAGGGTTTTGTGGTGCCGTGTGTCTGTGTGTAAGGTGTGTGTAAATAAACAAAGCCAGGACACAACAGGTAGAGTACCAGAGTTTAGTCCATCAACCAAAGATCTTACAGTTCATCCTAAATATCTGCACCAAGTTTTACTAGAACCATGAATGTCTTCACCAAGTTTCATGGCAATCCATCCAACAGTTGTTGAGATATTTGTCCAACAACATCCCTGAAGCTATGACACTAACTGCTAAAAATATACAATGATACAATTAGAGAAAACCTGTCGGTCCTGTTTAAAATCACTTAGAAATTAATGTGACAAAAACCAAGAACGTTACCACTCAACTCCTGACATTACAAACAATATAATTACCGAAAGAGATGTTATGATCGTTGAGTCTTTGGGCATCATAATTGACGATAAGATAACCTCTGATAGGAATACAGATTTACTGAGTAAGAAAAGTCTCCCGAAGCTCGCCAAAGTTGCTGCTTGACAGATCTTTAATGACTTTGACACGTCTCCCGACCTCAAATACTGAAACTCATTAACAAGGGTGATGAAAGTCAGTCGTAATTTTGGCACTCAGCAGAAAAGTCTGTCTATGCGACAAACTGTTGTTAAAGACGGCAGAATCCATTTTATCTCCACGCCTGCTTCAGACAACCTTTAGTCAAAACTAACATCACGACTCAACTCCCTGGGTCCCTCTGGGACAAACAAAGGTTTTGAACTTCAACACGAGTAGTGACACCTTCTTTCCGTCTGTTTCCCCCACAGCTACATCTACGACCCCTCAGTGGCGGTGGATGGGACGAAGGCCGACTCTGCAGGCAGCTCGCTCTACCAATCCCACCACCTCTCAGGCAGCGCCCCCAGCAGCAACAACCAGAAGCAGGGTATCCACAACCTGGGCTACATCAAGTCCAACGACAGCACACTGAAACTAGAGGTGGACAATAACCACGTCAACCACAACCTGCATGCAGCGCCATCTATGAAGGAGGTGTACAGGCAGGGGAGCGCACCACCTGCAGAGGTGTACATCATCCAGCCGGAAGCTCTGGGGCCGAGATGGATGCTGCAGGAAAGGGGTCCGAGCCAGGTGCCCGTTTACCCAAACATACAGGAGTACGAGAAGCAGGCGAGTTACCCCGAGCGGGGACACCGGGCGTCAAGGAACGGGTGGGACAACTCCATCACCGAGTGCGTGATCGGCGTCGAAAGCCTGTCAGCAGACGAGATAGACGAGGGCGTGGGAGGGACGCCGGAGTACCCGTGCGACACGGGGGACGAGGGTAGCGTCCTGTCGGTGGAAATCCACACCAGCACTACCAGCCTGTCCTCGGCCGACACCAGGGACGAGCTCAGACTGCCAAAGACCTCAGACATTTCCACGATGGAGAGCGGGATCTCGGTGATGAAGAGCGAGGACGAGGAGGAGGAAGTGCAGAGCGTTACAGACTCAATGGTGGCGGAGGCTCTTGCTGCGTTGGAGGCCGCCACCGCCGGGGAGGACTTTGAGTGACAGCCCCCTGCGCGCTCTCCGACGCGGCGTTCGAAACCACCATGACCACGTTCTGAATAACGCCTCCTGTGTTGCTGTCATGGAACAAATGAAGGAAAACTCTGTTTACAGAAATTTTATTTTTGAGCTCAGAATGTTGGATATTTTTTTATTTCAGTCACACTGACAGAAAAACAACGCCGGCCTTGTGAAGGAGGCAACTTTGTCCAAACGCTGCGAGGTTTGCATGAAGCCACAAACAGAGAGACATCAGTGAATATCGCCTGCAGCCATATCAGCCCGTTAACCCCTTTGAATCTCGCGTATTTAAACACTCCGCAGTCCTAATAACTCTGCATGTACTCACTCATTCGCTCTGCCATGTCAATACTGCCCTTGTACAGGTGCTTTTATCACTTTTTTTTGCTCGCTTCGTGAACTCGCAGTCCCTGCCATAGCTTGCTGTTTCTTCAGGAATCTCGGCGGAAGAAGAAAGGTCAAAGCATTTTTAAAAAATACGCTTCACATGTTTTTGTCTTCTCTTGTTATTTATAATATCTTCATCGCACCGTCTATTGTGAGAAGATAAACAGGTGAGGAAGTGTTTCCTTTATTTATAGCCAACTGTGTCATCGTTGATTTCGTCAGAAATGATTATCGTATCTACTTGGAAATTTAGAAACATATTAGTTTACACACATCACACGTTCTCACGTCACACACATGTACACTGACAGTTCTCCTCATGTAATTTAATGCACATTTAACGTTACTGTGAGACCGTGGCATATCCGAAGATCTATGCACATTTGAAGGCAGGTTACCAAAGGATAAAATATCTATAATCATTAGTGAATAAACCACACAGGGGCCATCAATTCACCCCAGCTATCTCCTGGTTTTATGTTTTAGAGGTCATGTTTTGTGTTTCTAGTTTGGCCTGTGACGTTAGTTCAATCCGCAGCTCTCTTATGTGCCTAATAACGAACTAATCGAGGCTAGATGGTGGAGAGGAAATTACAGACGTGGCTTTTTTTTTTTTTTTTTTTGAAGATTGTGTTAATGCTAAATAAGCTGTTTTTTGCTCAATGAAGTTCTGAATTCGTTTCACTGGGACTCTCCCCCCTCCCCCCTTTTCACTCGTTGTTTGCCTGCCAAATCATTTCTACTTATTATATTTGTATTGTAAAATAAAGGAATGTACTTTAAAACATGTATATGTGTTAAAAATCTGTTGTTTTTAGACACCTGAAGATCACCTACAGGTTTCTGAAGAGTCATTTTGAAGCTCAAAATCTGTGGCTCTGTCCACGTTGGTAGTCCTGCTTCTTCTGAGGCATCCACACTATTAATTCTGCATAACTTTAAGCCTTAATATAATTTGAACAGGTGAGTTATATAAACATTCACCCTCAGTACAGTTGACATGAACGGGGAAATTAGCTATAGAGACCAAAACTGTTTTTTGTACCAGGCTGTAAACATGTTTATTTCTGCTGTGAAGTTGGACATTTTAACATGGAGACTTATGGAGACTGACTCGTTCTGTAGCCAGCCTCAAGTGGACGTTTGAGGAACTGCAGTTTTCGGCACTTGTACATTGGCTCCACTTCACAGCCACGGAGGTTGCCGCTTGGTCTTGAAACATTAGTTTTAATGTTCGTATAGTAAGTTAAGAGTTAGCCAAAAGTGTAAATCTTCAATATTTCAGCTGTCTACACTTCTCTGTCTTCTGTAAAAGAGTAAGAGAGTCAAGACTTTGAAACAACATTTTGTCTTGCAGCAGGTTTCTGGTTTAAAAAGCGGTTTTATTGGTGCTTTGACGTGGAAAATACTAAGAGCTGCTCTTCAGAGAGCACATCCACTGATAAATATTGGCAACTCTCTTCAACAGAGAAGAATTAAAGTCTCCAGATGGACTTCGGTAGAGAGTCTGCAGGACATCAGACGCTTGTTTACGAGTGCCTTCTCCCTCCCTCTCCATAATCGAGAGCGATCACTGTGGGACTTCTGTGTTTAAACCTCGCCATCGCAGCAGTTAGAGCCTCGGCGGGCGGCGTTCAGGGCCCCGGGGCCTCGGCTAATGAACACCTCAGGGCTTTTCTTTTTCTTTTCTTTTTTTTATTGCGTGAACCACTCACAGAGCACCTTGGAAACATCCACAAAAGCTTTGTCTGAAACAAATCCTGACTGACTCAGGCTCCTCACTGCAGGAGAGGATGTTAGTGTGTCTCTCTGAGCGGCGCAGGAGGTGGAAACAGAGCGCTGACGATACTGAAATAGCCATTCTTTAGACATTTATCTATTCATCTCACCCACCCTGTTCTATCTTCATCCCTCCTGCTCTTCGCTTGTCGCTGTAATTGCTCGCCATGGTTCTTTCAATTACAGTGTTCTCCTTTTTTTAAACTTGGGTCTTCTCTGTAGTTTTCCGAATGTGATACCACATGAAACCGGAGCTAAATTCATGCCACATACAGGATGATGTCAAACAATAGGATAGACTAGCGAAGCCTCCAGCTTTAGGTGTGTGAATACACTCACAGTGTAGCTGAAGCTTTGATCCAATGACCCAGGAGTGAGTTAACAAGAAGGTATGTGTCTCTCCGAAGGTTTTTATTTTTCACCCCCAACGGACAAGATAACTTGTGGATACAGCAAGCGGCTGTTTGGTCAGCAGGGGAAATCACAAGCTGGAGAACAAACAAGCTTGTTCTTCTTCCAAAAGAGCAAAAACCAAGTTGAAAACATTTATCTACGGAAAGGCTTAAGGTCAAACCTGTCAGTGGAAGTTTAAAGAAAACTCAAATGAAGTTCACAGAGTGTGTGTGCGTGATCGTGCGAGTATTTCCATATGTATCCGATGTATCCATGGAGCGGGATGACAACAACAACACGGATCTGCTGTGGAGTTCCTGCTTAATCAAACCAGTGACTCATCTTTTCGTCAATGCAATGTCTCGTGGCATCGACAGGACCGAGCTTGGTTCGTGCGTCACCGGATTACTTTGATCCTTTCAAATCAGGTCAGGGATACACAGAAAGGTAGATTATGCATGTATAGATAGGAGCACAGCTGGAGCCACGAATAAAAATAAGGTATTAAGTTTCTAATGAAGTCCTTACGCATGATCACAGAAGTTTTATACACCTGAAAAATGATTTCAAACCGCGGGAACATGATTCTTCAACCCAGCTAAAGAAAGCCCAGAAAGTCAGCCTTGTTTTGGATAAATGAGAATATATTTCTGGCTTCACCTGAAGGGCATCGAGAGAGTTTTATCAGTCTAACAACCCAACGAATAAAGCTGGTGTTGGATGCAGCACATGCCACAAAAAGACCTCTCACTTTCCACCTTCCTTATCCTTTTTATGACACTCAGCCCCCGAGCACATCTCCTAGAAAACAGGTCACAAATATATAGTTACACTCTCTAAAAAGGCCGAGTGAGTTCTTAAAAACAGTCATGGACTGTAGTTTGCAGTTGCTCATTAACTGCACGATTAAAGCTCAGTGTACCGGAGAAGAGCTCAACAGTCAGTTAGATCCACTGCAGGTATTAAAGTCTTTAGACCCGCATCGGGGCAAATGTTTGACCAAGAGGAATCTCAGCGCTTATAAAGACGTCAAGCTGAGCAGACCAGCGCTTCAGCATGCAAGTACTCATGGGAAATGAAGTTCCTAAAGGCGTAAAACTGAAAAAACATCAATACAGAAAGAGGTCGAGACATGAAAATACGTAGCAGGCGTAGTTATTTGTGATATCTGTGGAGCTTCTTGTGTATTTGAATCTTAGGAACTACATTTCCCATGTATGCTTGCATGATGATTGAATACCTTGATTGAGAGCTATTAAAAACACACTGTTCATAGTTACCTCACTGTGTTTGTGTGTGAAACGACAAATAACGGACAAATAAACCTCACCTCACGTTTACAACTGTAATTTACTACTTCATGTGTGCGTGCATGAAATCGTGAATCATTTGCTCTCGTGAAAAGTTTGTCCTACTTGTTATCAGGATAAATTCTTCTTCTCGAGTCTTTTCATGGGATTTTTGATAATAAAAATACAGATAATTATTACTTACAACAACAGTTAGTTCAGACTGAGTAATGTGTCGATGTGGAGTTACGTTAACGTTACATTAACAGTCGTCATCTTGCCTTAGACTGTAACAAACTTTGCACCACAGAGATGAACATATTTCTACAAGTCGTTTAATACACAAAGGATCATTTACTGCAAACTAAACACGATCAGCTGATGACAAACCTGATCAGTCAATGTCAGCAATCAATACACGACCATTAATCAAACCAATAACTAACAGGTCTGTCAATGTCAGACAGTTAGCTAGTGTTTCTGTAGTGTTGACAAAAACATATTGGCAGTTTAAATCAAACTAAAGCTCCCTGCCTCCCTCCTAACAATTCATCACGTGTCCGTAAAAACACATCACTCTAGAAAATAAAGGACGTCATATGTCAACTTGTCAATTCAGCATCAACTGGTTTCCTGTTTGGTACCTTTTGATAACATTAATCAATTCATCAGTATCACACATGATACAACGCAACTGTGCATAGACAAAGTACAGTGTAAAAAAAAATGTTGGTTTTACGGTAACAAACTGTAGCTGTGATTGCCAGAATTTTACCATAATAAATAACCTTTAACTTTTTCTAATAGCATTGTAAAAAGGTGTTATTAATTAACTATTTTTGCCATATAGCTGACATGAAAATACCATACAAATAAAGGTTTTGTCATTAAATATTATGATCTTTTACTGTACAATTAACAGTCTCTAATACAAAATACTTTATTCTGTATGAATTCCTTTTAAAACGCTGTATAAATAAATCCATGACTGATTTACTGTATACAATAAAACAATAAGAAAAATTGTTATTTGTTATTATATATTATATTCATATTTTACAGTCTTTTACAGTCATGGTTTGGCAGCTTTTTATTTCATAATAATATTTCAAACATTTATTTCGATCCCGTACACGCACAAACTCAATTATTAATTTCTCTTAACAAGTGCAAATTAAAATCTCCAGACATGTTTTTCCAGTGTACCTAACAAGTAAGTGTTCAGGGAGTATTGATATGTTACTTTGTAACCTTCTTGTCTTTTCCATAGAGGCCTATATAAGTCACCTGTCGTTAACCCTTTAACTGATGCTGTCACCCCACAGTGACTCACAGTCATCAATCCACCTCACCCCGCCTCGAGACAACACTAGTTTTGCAGCAAGCTGATTTGTGCCGCGGCCTGCCGTGCATTGGATGTAGACGGCGTGAACGCAGGCGAATAAAGAGCCGCTTGTGTGTCAGATTCCTTCATGTTGTTTTTATTAGGTCCATTAGGCAGCTGGCTGTACGGTCCCCCGAGGTGTGTGCGCTCCGTTAACATGTTTGTTTTTCTCAAGGCTTTGTTGGCGTTAATGATGTCACCCTTAATTGTAGCACACACACATACACACTTCCTCGTCTCGGAGGAACGAGCAGGAGGAAATATCGGCTATAAACTGTGAGTACTCGACAGATTCTGGGTTGTTTACTTGCACAGTCGTGACGAATCGGAAGCCACAAAGACTTTATGTCAAAGAACTATTTCCGATATGACATCAAATGGTGCCTTTCACCTTTTAAAGGGCACAAAAAATAGTCGACCATGTTTCTGGAATCCACTCAACATCCCTGGAAATGTTTCACTCTGGTTAAATATTAAATCCTTTAACAGGAAACTGGTTCTTCTCTTAAAGAGTAACCTTTTCTGTCTAGTGGTGAAAGCTAGTTTCACAGACTGTGATCTGCTGGTCACAGCAGACTGAGTGAGGCAGCAGCAAAAACATGAAGAGTGTTTACTTGAAATAAAAGATCATGAAGACACTCTGTCATTCCAACAGTTATTAGATAAACAACCTTCCCAGGAAACATTTTTTAAGGTCCAGTGTGATTTAGGACTATTTATTGGTATTAATTAGTATGTTTTCATGAGTATAATCACCTGAATATAAGAATCATGTTTTCGTGATCTTATATTTTTCTACAGTAGCCCAGAACAGACAAACCAAACACTTACATGATACGATATGATATATGTCCTTTTGTTGCAACTTCACCACTAGGTGGCACTAAATCTCACACACTGGATATTTAAGTACAGTCGTCCCTCGCTATAACGCGGTTCACTTTTTGCGGACTCGCTGTTTCTCTGATTTTTTTTATTGTAATTTTGTATGCTTTTTTTTACAGCGTACTGTACAGTATGAACGCGCATTGTGTTCTGCGTCCTAAAATACTGTACAAAATGTGTGTAAAAAGGTGTATAAAAGTGTGTGGTTAGGGGTTTTACGGCCTTAAAACATGTATAATAATTGTAAAACTTACTTCGCGGATTTCGTTTATTGCGGGTTATTTTTAGAACGTATCCCCCGCGATAAACGAGGGAACACTGTACTTGCAAATTAGAAGCTTTATATATTCCCAAATTAAAACTACCTTAGAATCCACGTTATGTACTCTTGAAGAATTCGTGGTAAACCATTTATATGCCAGAGGACAACTGTTTTATGACACACTATTAGCGAGTTCCACAAGGGAGCCCGACTTGTGTTAAAAGTGTTTTTAACCACACAGTCAAGTTTGAATGATTAAAAATAAACACGTTTATGAAATTAGGTGTCAAAATCAGGTGAGTTCAGAAAATGACATGACTAACTTTAAAACAATCTCTCTGCTCAGGGTGGCCTCAGCGTGTCATCGAGCCACCCTTTAAGGACCGCCCACAAAATCCTGGACTGAAAACATGGTGAAAAAACAGTTTGAACCTCTAACTCCACATTTCAGTAATACATCATTCAAAGTCTCGACTGTCCTATTTCTGCTTTCAGACCTTACACAGTGCTGCCATTTTCTAGTCATTGCTTTCTTATCACTGTCTACTGGAATCACATTATTTGAGTTAAAGAAAGGTTGAGCAGTGAGCCATTTCACAAGGTCACTCAGTTTATACAGCCCTGATGTAGTTCAAAGGTGTTAAACATTGACTAGATTTCCCCCCTCTGGTCCCAAATGTTTCCTTAAAAAAAGGTTTCGAGCTCCATCACCATCTCCATCCTCTTGGCTGATAGCCAGAGACAAAGATAAGATGTAGGGCACTTAGCTTGGCATCGGCATGGGAACTCTGTCGCCTGGAGGCCTGAATAATTCAGTGACTGAGATAAATTTACTGCTTATGAAGTCATGCAAAAGAGACAGAACAGAGCTTTTATTATTATCTATACCATTTTTATGTGCATACCTCATTTCTTCGTGGAATTTTACCCGCTTTAATGTAGTGTGAGAAACTTTCCTGGTGACACCCTCTGTAAAGTAAACACACACACACAACCGGAGTCAATATTTGCACCAGGTCCTTCATGTCCTGCACTGTCAACCGCATCTCTCCGACAGGTTTAACACCCTGAAGCTGCCCTGTGTGTTCAGAATAGGCAGGTTTGCTTTGAGACTACAGCTTTGTGGGTGGGGTTGAGGTTTGCTTTGTGTGCCATCAGGCTTTCTTTTCCACCGCATGTAAATGTTCGTCGTCCCCCCCTCTCGCCCCTGTCAACACTTTTAAAGTCAATCCTCCCTCCAGCGCTGTCAAGTGACACCGGCGGCAGACATGTGTCACTCAGAGGCCTTTGTGTAATCACGTCCTCGCTGTTGTTCAGAGCAGTTAGGCGCCGTGTTAATAATTTGGCAACATAATAACCTTAATTAACAGATTTCTATCTTTTCTTTTCTTTGAAAGGCCACAAACTCGTCCGTCCTTTATCGAAATCGTGTATGTTTGCGCGACAGAGCCTGATAAGACTCGGAAGGTCAAGAGGAGACGAAAAGAGTCAAGGATTGTTAATCCTCGGCTCAAAAACACCGCTCCATCTCCATCTCCGTTATCTGGAAATAATACGATAGAGAGAGCCCGAGGTCGTCGGACTACCTACTCGAGATGAATAAGACGAATCATCTTTTCATTACGGCGTGGAAAAAAAAGAGAGAAGAGCGAGGAGGAGGACGAGGAGAGGAGGGAAGGAAATGAGAAAGAATAGTCAGAGGACGCTGGCTGTTGTCACCTGGATGGTGAACAGTGTGATTAAACAACAATAGTGATGGTTTGATATGTATTAGTCATCTTTATTTGCTATATTTCTTTCAAGACAACATAATAAAAGACAGCAAACTGTCCCAAAACACGTATTTAAAAAAAAAATGATGACGTCACAAATACAAACATGTCTAAAAATGACGCGTTTTGATCAGAAATATCTGTGCAAATTATAGATTTGAATGATGTCAGACCTCACGGGGGTCCTTTAGTATCATACGTCCATGAAGTTGCATGATTTTTTTTTAAGATATAAATGATTTTTTTTAGTCTCTGATATGGGTCAAGCTTTTAAAAAACGCTATATCCTACATTTCCCATCATGCAACAGATGCGTCTTTTCTTTGTAAACATTTTCTAATAAGAAATAAGAGCCAATTTATGGACAGAAACACGATTAATGCAGGTTTAAAGATTTAGTAAATGAAATCTGGCGGTGCAGCGGTTGGAGCACGCCGACCTGTCGATGTTAAAACAACACCGCCCGCTGAGAGCTCATTTGTCGTTTGACCCAGAACACTCGGTTCTCTTCGATATTAGAGGTCAAGACTTGAAGATTATAGTATGAAGACGGAGACACGTTGACCTGACAATGATGCTTAATTGTCCTGATGTCGAGGCGTGCTCTCAGATCATGTTCACGCCGCTACAGGATATGATTATGATTATGCTCTTATCACATCTGCTAACACTCCCGTCTGCTTCCTGCTGCCGTGACCTCTGCGTCAGGTTGTTCCTGCTTCCTGTTTGGGAAAAAGACAACCCGCACAGTTTGATCTCAGACTGGCTGCACCGGTTCCTGGGGTGTAGCTTGATTAATTAAACCGACTGACGGCATGCAAAATACGTCAGCATACAAAAACATATGTACACACATCATGGACCGCATCCACGGGTCGAGCTTCCGCGACGTTAAGCAGCTGGCCTGCTTAAGCGCCATCGAGCAAGGCACTATTATGAATCTATTTTAAGGAGGAGTGCATCAAAGAGACGCACCGTAACCTCCTTTTGCTTATAAAATAACTGGCTAGTGTGACTCTATACGTCAGTCTCGCCATCCTCATCATCAGCAGCATCAGTCTTGCTCCCCGCGGAGCAGGAAGGTGGAGGGACGACTCCTCGGGGGTCGACTCTTGCTTGTTGCGTCGCTCCTCCACTGCTGTTGGTTTCATGTTCTTGTTTGGTTTGTTTTCCGAGTTTTTAAAAGTGTCCAGATGATGTTGTTGTTCTCCTCTCTTTGGACATCTGCAGAGCGAGGGATTGAATGTCAGAACACCAGGTATAAAAACACGCTGAACGCTGATGAAATGTGACAGTTCACCTGGATTTTCTATCGTTTCTCTTTGTCCAAGTCGTCCGTCTGCTCCTGGAACGACGGAAGGAGATAATCGTGATTTAATACAGAGAATAATCACTAATCGACACAACTTGATGATCTCAGATTAGAAGTGTTCTGTCATCACTCTTCTGCGTTACAGGGTTTGTTTATTCTCCTGGGCGGAAGACCTTTTTCTTTTCTCGCACGGTCAATACGAGAAAGCTAAAAGTCAATATGTGAAATTACAGTCTGAAATGAAACAAACACTGATGTTAAATGAGTTCTGGAGCTGTGAACGGATCCTTTTGCATTTGTATCCTCCATGAAACACGAGTGGAACATTTCTCCACCCTAAAAACAAATTTGTTTACGGCGCTGATTCAAGTCGAGGAGTCTGAATTACCGAACCTGAACTCCAAAATCTACTCAGGGTTTTTTTTAGGACACGTAGAAAACAAACTGTGATGACACATGGCTGATTATTTCAACTCCACATCATCTAAAGGCTAAATTACAAAGTCTGGTGGGCACAACACTTCTGGAACGCTCACGGTGGGGGTTTGAAGTCGAGTGGACGACGGACCAAAATCAACAAGGAGGAAAAACAGCAGAGCTGATTATTGCTGCTTTTTTAATTTTATTTTGAATGATTAAAAACTTATTCATCTAATTTTTCAGTCAAAGGTCACTATGTCTGTATAAACAGCTTATTTCTTTTTCACTTTCTAATCATTATTCCAGATTCATGACTCTGTTTTCTCTATATTTACATTCTTTAGGGTTTTTAGTGTTTTCTTGGTTTGTATCTGAAGAAACTGTACTGCTTTATAAACAGGTGTATCCACCGTATATGACATATCTCTCAAATATTGTTCATATTACACAATTCAGAGCTGAATAGATTAATCCACTAGTGTTTTAAGAAAGGTTTAAGATGTTTTTAAAAGAAAATAAAACATATTTTCCAGTTACAGCTTCTAAAAATGTGACGATTTGCTGCTTTTCTTTCTCTTAGATGACACTAAACTGAATATTCTGGAGTTTTTGGACTGTCAGTCGGACAAAACAACATTTAAAGACGACGCCTTGAGCTTCAGAATATTAATATTTTCTGACATTTTATAGACCAAACAATTGGAAGTTGAATTAAATCAATCAATCCAAAAAACTGTGAGATTAACAGATAATAAAACAAGTCATGACTTGCAGCTTTAACCCGGTTATATATCAAAACAGAGCTAAATGTAGTGTGCTATTAATCATCGAAGCCGTAACGTTCTCCAGTTTGTCGACTAATGCAAAAAGGCTGAACGTCACCAGGAGCTGTGAACATGCACAGACAAGCAACTAACTCACATTTGCATACATAAGCAACACTTATTTATACACCCGGTGTCAGCGGGGACAAAGACAAAGAGAGGGGGACGCAGACGAAGAAGTTTCCAGGATACCGACCTGCTGGGACTCGGACGTCGTCCGGCTCTTTGGCTCTACCTCTGTGGGAGATGTAGGGACGCTCCCATTGGTGTCTGTTAGAAGCAGAGTTCGCCTCTCTCTGGCTGGTTTTTCACACTTTGTCACCCGGAACCTGACAAATAAACAGAGCAGACAGCGGCCGCTGTTCGAGTCTTTCAAGAAAGATTTAAAAAATGACATCAACACAAACTCAGCTGACCCATCTTTGCTGTAGGTACTCATAAATAAACCCGGAAAATGGCCTTTGGTTTCAGCTGTTCTCATTTGTGTCACAGCTGGCACTCTCATCCACAGCGTGCACACACACACACACACACACACACACACACACACACACACACACACACACACACCAAAAACTTTAATTAAATCAGCAAATGAATATTCGTATCCAGGTCATGCTGACCCCTCTGCGTACGTGGCCATTCATCTATCTGTGTGTGCAAATGAAAAGCAACCTCTCTGCATCCCAATCAGCTCGCATCACGACGTTTAAGGATGAGGGGAGGAGGCTGCACACTTCCCCGGGTTCACTGACCATCTGTAAAATGTTGTTTTAACTTTAAACATCTTGAACAGTGGCACACTGCCAGGGTTTATTTCAAGCACTGGAAAATGGAAATCTGTCGGAGGCGAGGTCTGCTGCTCATGAGCTGGATTTGCCTTCACACGCACGAGGTGTTCAGTGTTATCTCACCGATAAGAGACGCGCTGTTTACCGCTCTCTCTCTTTACACGGTGTCAGAGATGTGTTAAGTTACCGACAGGACATCCTGCTGCGGCTGCTTCACAATAAAAGTGTCCGACTGACTGAACACAGGGTGGCTTTTATTGTGAAGCAGCCACATGGGAGACTTGACAACACAAAAAAGTACAAAACACTGTGTGAAAGACAAAAAAATCCCACACACTGTCGATCATTTGCACTAATTAATTATTAATTTACAACATTAATTCAGTTCAGCAATGCTCAGGCTCCTTTTTTTTTTATTTCTGAGTCACTCGTCCACAAGACCTTCTGAAGTCCTGAGCACAAAAAGTACAAAAGCAAATATTGTGTTGTGCTGCGGACCTTTAACTCTTTCCTTTTGTATTTTGGTTTGAAGAAGAACGCTCTGCATGAAGGAAGCGTGTCAGCGTCTGTTTGATATCCATCTAAGTCAGTTTGCAGCACCACTGTGCCAATAACGACAGTAAAACACACCCTCGAAATGTAATCGTGCGTTTATACAACAATAAATGCGCTGTTCCGTTTCCGTGGAGATACACGGGGTCTGACTGATACCTGGAAAACAATCAGTCACGGCAGTAGACTCTTATATGTAATCGAACACAGTTTACTACTCCAGCAAGTCGTAAGTAGTAACGACTGAGCAACAGAGACGATTTCTAAAGTCTCCCAAACTGAATACAACCACACATATAAACCCCAAACTGTCTTTGTAGCTCAGTCGTGTAGTAACTAAAATATGTATTTCTTCCATGGACAGATTTAGCTCCTAAATCTTTTTTAAAATAAGAAAGATGAAGGTATGAATGTCTTTTGTCAACAACACACATCTATATGTATTATATGTATTCTCTGCTGTGTTTACTGAGAACTCCACACTTAGTTTTTTAACATTTTGTTGTTTTTCGTCTGCCTTCTCCTGCTTCGTGTGAACTCGTGCTTCGCGCACGGTAACTCCGGTGGAAAGCTGTGAGATATAACAGGTTTCTTTGTTGGCGTCGCAACGGTCTCAGTTTTTGTGAGAACCTCCTCGTGTTGGTGTCGCTGCCAAACAACACAAGTTAACCACTGAAGCGTCACATGACACCTCGGCACAATCTAAACCCTGCAGCGTCTATTTTCCCAGGCTTCACCCCGACCGTCTAACCTGTGTGTTTTCCAGGTCACTGGTTCGGTGTCAAAGAGCAGCCTTAGCCGCTGTAATTAAGTCTGGATTTTCCTGGAGTCACTGGTTATGTTGTGTGTGCACTAATAGAGGAAAGGTTGAATATAATTGCCCCTGCTCCCTTGCCTCAGACACACATTCACACACACACCTGCCCACCTGCCCACAGCCAGGACCGTGACCTCTCCGTACTGGCTGCGCCGCTGCTCCGCCTTGCGGGCCGACGGCCTCCTCATCAGCGGCCATTTCTTCTGGCTGCAGCGGGTGCAGATGTTCTTGTTGCCGGCCATGCCGCCGATGGTGTGCAGGTGGCTGCAGGTGTGCTTGGCGGCTCCTGGCGGTGCACCCGGCGACACGGGAGTCATCGGGGGGGTCGGGGTGCCGGGAGAGGTCGGGGTGAGCGGGGGACTGAAGACGGAGAAAGCAGACGTTGAAACAAACTCAAATCATTTCACATTCAAGCTCACTGAATCCTGCTGTGCAGAAACACGCTGATGTCTCACACTTCAACGAGCTCTGAACGATGATTGTGTTTAGAAATAATAACAGAGGCAATCAGACGCCTGATTGGACACCTACACAACAAACAGGAAGTGTTTTAAGAGGAGTGTTTGCTTTTGTTTCGCCGTGTGCATGTTTATGACTCTGGAGAGCGACGCTTCACGTCAAGCACAAAGGTGGAATAAACAGTGTTTCTACTCAGTGACATAAACACATAATACATAACATATATATGTCAAGGGACTTTGACGTCTCTTTGATCTGTCAAGTTCCTGAGCTTCATCTCGGTCCTTGTTGTTCACAAAGGTGAGGCATGTTTTAGGGTTTTAAGCTTTGCTCGTTAAGTTAGAGGAGTGACGGGATCATACACAGGACGGGAAAGCGGCATAAAATATACAACCCTGATTCCAAACATGCTGCTAGACTGCGTATGTGTGACGTCGCTCACAGGTTTCTGAAATTTGCATCACTGGCTGCTGTCGGCTAATCTAAAAATGGCCAAAGACGTAAGACTGTAAAAACTGTAATGGCACCTACCTGCAAACAGGTGAGTTACAGGGAAATTAGCTATAGAGACCAAAACTGGTTTTTGGGGAGTTCGGTAGCGTAGTGGCTTAAGCGGCCGCCCCGTGTGTGCAGGCTATAGTCCTCGCTGCAGCTGGCCCCGGTTCGAATCCCGCATCGGACGGCTAATTTACTGCGTGTCACTCCCCCTCTCTCTGCTTCCTGTCTATCTTCAGCTGTACTATCAATTAAGGCATAAAAGGCCAAAAAAAAATCTTTAAAAAGAAAAAACTAGTGTTGTACCAGGCTGTAAACATGTTTATTTCTGCTGTGAAGTTGGACATTTGAACATGGGGACTTATGGAGACTGACTCGTTCTGTAGCCAGCCTCTTTTGGAATTGGGGATGTCATTTAAAAATGTAAATAGCTCATCTCATCTTTTGTTTTGTTTTCTTGTGAATTAATGACTCATTTTTTAGGCATTATTCAATTTTTCTAGGAAAAAATAAAAACTGGGAGATCTATGCCAGTGAGCGGGGAGGGGGGGAGAGCAGACATCACTTGGGAACCGCTGGTGTAAACAATGCGAGTACATCCATGTGAGGATGCATAATAAAATATGTACTATGCTCGTGTACGGCGCGAGGCTTCCTGATGAGCAGAGGTATGAAACACGAGTTTGATCCACAGGAGGTAAAAAGGAAAGAAAAAAAAAATGGCAAAGAGGAGATCAGCTGATGTGAGCCGAGCGTCGAGTGGAAAGGGGACTGAGGGATGGTGAGAGGTGGATGGGGAGAGCCGAGGCGAGGCGAGGGGGAAGTTAAGTACTGAATCTGGAGAGGCAGATAGCGAGCCCTGGCCACACTACAGTCACTCTCCATCCCTCTTTCCCTTTTTCCTCCTACTCTTTCTGCCTGTCTGTCTGTCCGCCTGCACCCCTTAAGTGGCACATAAATTACCCCCACCGATACCCCCTCTTCCCCCTTTTATTCCACCATCTCTAAGTGATCCACTGGCAGTCTGCCCAACCTGGCTGAGAGAGAGCGAGAGAGAGAGAAGGAAGGAAGTACCACAGAGAGCAATTTCAACAAAATGAACAAAAAAAAGTGAAGTGAACAAGGGGTGGAAATATGTGGAAAAGGAGATTTGGAGAGAGATCTGAAGAAGCGAGACACAGGAAAGTGACGCTGGGGAAATGTGTGCGATAGCAGATTTTCTGATGATTTTTCCAGGACACCCGGCGACTGAGCAGAATACCTCAGAAAAAAGCCCAATCTTTGGCAGAGGCAACGCTCCATTTATCCACACAGGGCCGGTTCAAAAGTGACAAGTAGGTTTGAGAGGTGAATGAGATCCACCTGGAGGCCTGTACATTTCATGCCAGTAAAGGATCCTGGCTAACTGAACTGCATGAGTTGGTTGAAACCAAGCGGCAACTTCCGTGTTTGTGTGAAGTGAAGCCAAAAACTGCAGTTCCTCAAACGTCCACTTGAGGCTGGCTATAAAACGAGTCAGTCTCCATAAGTCCCCATGTTCAAATGTCCAACTTCACAGCAGAAATAAACATGTTTACAGCCTGGTACAAAAAACTGTTTTGGTCTCTATAGCTAATTTCCCCGTTCATGACAACTGTACTGAGGCTGAATTTATATACAACTCACCTGTTGAAACGATATTAAGGCTTAAAGTTATGTATAATTAACCATGTGGCCGCTTTGACTGACAGATAGGCGCCGTCACAGATGGCTTATTTGAGCAACCAGGCGTCATTTGGTCCGCCAGTGATACACATCTTTGCCCCATTTTTAGATTAGCCAGCGGCAGCCAGAGCCGCAAATTTTGAATTTCAAATCGGTTCTTCAGAAACCTGCGAGCGACGTCACACACACGTCTATTCTTGGTACTATCTATGGTCGCAGCATGTTTTATAGTACAATGCTCACCCGTTGGTTATCCATGTATTCAACACGGAAATGAAGACACTGCATTGTTTTTGTATGGCATGGTAGAGCTATGTGCTGTTTTATGTTTGGCTGCTTAGGTTACATAAAGATTTATTTATTGTGTATATTTTCAAATATATATGAGTACACTTTAATGTTAGATAGAAGATAAA
The DNA here is from genome assembly GCF_000972845.2 of Larimichthys crocea. Lineage (NCBI taxonomy): Eukaryota > Metazoa > Chordata > Actinopteri > Sciaenidae > Larimichthys > Larimichthys crocea. The sequence goes on along the minus strand of NC_040024.1, from coordinate 4,483,502 downwards.
TGGCAATGAGGATGAACAGGTGTGTTTGGCAACTATGATACTCTCCTGTTAACACCCTCTAAATCGCTCTTACTGCACCACGTCATCACGTGGAGAATCAAATGCTTGACAGGCCTGTTGTATGCTTGATTATTTATCAATAAATAAATTCATCTTTTAGTATATATGTCAGAAAATCTCCTACAGATATATCCAAATTGCAGTCCCAAAACACATAATAATAAGAATAATAATAATAAGAATAATAAGAATAATAATAAGAATAAGATAATTAATTTCCCGCGATCTAAAACAGAGAAAAACCTCACATGCTGACTATCTGTGAAGCTGGAACCGGCACATATTTGAGATTTCAGGCTGCTGTACTCGTAAAGCCTCTAGTTTAAAGAAAAGTACAGTTTCTTTGCCGAGCACATGCGCTCAATATGCTTTAATAATACCACAACACAGTGATATGGGGCACGGTGGCATTTTGAGAATAGTCCCCAGCTGTTCGCCCTCAATCAAACCTCGCCAATCTGGAAAAGTATCAGAAGAGAAATGTGGCCTGATTTAACTCGTGTGTTCGTCTCCGGCTCTCTAGAGGAGGCTTATGGTGCCATCTGGTGGTCGAGACGGTTCATAGTTCACAGCCTGGGACACGAGAGGACACTTACCCATCAGAATCGATGCTGTTTTCATGAACCATGGCTTTGAGGGCGTCCGAGTTTGCTGGAGAGGAAAAGAAAGAAAGTTACAGAGAGAAGAAAGAAGCACGGAGATAAAAGCAGTGTTGGGAATTAGCGAGGAGAAACGCTCCAGTGACTTCAAAAGCGGGGCGCTTATTGAAAGATGGCTACAGCAGATTAATTCTTTAACACAATTAAACAGCACATCACACGCAATCACTGAACACATAATCGCTGTACACAACAGCCTCGGGGGAAGACGTCTAACCAGAAAAAAAAAAAAAAGGAAAAAACTTTTGGTGGAGCAAACAAACTCCAGACTTCGACTGAAAATTGGCAAAGAAGTCAGTTTTATTTTGTTGTACTGCATCTGAAACCAACAGACAAAGTAGCATCAACAGCTCAGGTAGAGATTTACATAATTTGCTCTGATGCATTCAGGCAATAATCCACCTATTCTAGTGCATTATTATGTGTTTAAGATGTTTTATTTATGTTCCTTGTATCTATTTGCTGCAGTGCGCTCATAATTTCATTGTATTCCGTACAATGACAACAAACTTCCACATGAGTAAACAGTATGCAGAGATCTGAACGAGAGATGTATGGAGACGCGGAGATGACTCATGTGGGATGTTTCATGCTACGCGTTCATCTGAATATGCACAGACGCCTGACTTCAACCTCTGTCCTCAAGAATATCTTTGAGAACTGTTGGGTTATTTTTAGTGCCACGGTATTATGAACTGTACCGTGTACAAGGCTGCACTAAGAGAGCTGTGGCTCATCCAAAGAAAAGTATGAAGGTTTCCATTTCGAGTCTTTAAAAGACCCTGAAAATATATTTTTTTAGGACCAAACTTGTTTAATTTTCTTCCAGATGTACAACAGTTTCTTGTATTTTTCGTTGTTTTCATTTATTTCAAATCAGTACGGGTCTTTTGGAAAAAATGCTGCTGTGCACCGATCAGGATTTGGCAACATTGGAATCAAAACCTCATAAATCAAACTGTATCAAGCCACACCCGCACATTCCTGACAAGAAGACTAGCTGATTTTCTGAGTGTTTGTAAGTTTTATTTTTGCTCATTTAGTCCTAAATATTTGCTATAATATGTATGTTTGCTATATATTAAATAAAATTAATAAACAAACAATGTACCGTTTTTTTTCTTGACACATTTGATATTTTATTTGATATTTTGTTATTTCTTTTATTCCTACAGATACTTGTAGATAATGTAGCTTCTTGGGTTTTGGGGTCAGTAAAATGTGGTCAAAAGACCCAGCACACTGCATTTTAAGTACAAAAAGTTTAAGTCAAAAGTTTCTTAAACTCATATGTTTGGAAAGTTTTGACTGAAAAATAAGAGCCCTGCAGCTGAATGAAGATCAGAGAGCAGACAAGTGGAGGGTGTAATATTGTTGGAAACATAACAAGAACAAGTACGTCTTTATTCTGTAGGTGGCAGTCTTTGCTCAGCCATACAGACGATGACCGCTGCTCACGGTGACTTCTCAGTTCTCATGTTTATTCATAACCAAACTGCTGCTGCCAGTGGAAACGTGAATAACAGATCTCTTCCTGTCTTCCTCGTAATTATTTCCACGGAACTAGATTCTAGCCGGTTATTAAGAAGTCTTCTCGGTTGGACGCTGAAAGGTTACAGCAGGACTGTCTCGGGGGCGGCGGTGAAACAGGCGTTCGCGGTCTTATGATACATTTTTGAATCACGCACCGTGCCAGGAGACGGTCAGTGCGAGGGTGAGTCACAGCTAAACTACTACAACTCTATAAACACTGTTACTCCCAAAGAGGTGATGAGTGAGCTCAAAGTTCGCCTCCTGAGGGTGGACAGAAAAACCAACACAGTGCTGCCTTCACATGTTCGACACAGATAAAATACGACGGATCAATACTCACAGATATGTTGTATCTGTGCAGTTCATCCATTTAAAACATTTACAGGGTAACGTGTGAACTCAGAGAGTTTTTGCTTTTTTTTCGAAGAGGCGTAATCCAAGTTCATAAATAAAATAAATACATTTAATTAATAAACACGTTACTTTGACTCCCATATTGATCATCTATAAGCAGCACATTAACATAATACATTCTTTATAGCACCATAATGTAATCATAAGCACTGTTAGAGTCATTCATTATTTTTTTTATATACAAACTTGTTGACAACTACGTCAACAAACACTTACCTGCTACATTAGTATTAACTATATTAAATGTTTATACGCTGTTTATAAGTCCCAGATAGTGTGTAAGTGCTGTAAATGTCACGTTGTGAGTTTTAACTGTGGATACAAACTTTAGGTGAGTCATGATTTCATGAGGTGTAGAGCTACATTTCAGAGTGTTGGACTACACATCATGACATGTAGTGGAAATCACAGTCTAATCTTCTCTTTCTTCTCTTTCAAAACGCCACAGGTCGAAATCGAACACTCTACCAGGTGATTCTTTCCTCCCTTCATCTTGAACATGGAGAGTCAGTCTATAAATTGATTATATGGCCAGCTTAAGAGAAAAAAATACATAATAGACGTGTCCCAAGAAGAATTATTAAAGGCCTGAAATAAAGTAACATGAACACTGAATCTGATATCTAAGTGCCAGTTAATTCAGAACCTCTTCCAACAAACAAACAGTCATTCATCTGTACATGACGTCTATAAATAGTATTAACGTCGTCTGATTTACACAGAACTCCACCACTGTGGGAGTTTTATCGGCACTGAGGGAATTACTGTAATCTACACTGTCAGCAAAGGCATGAGGATTCATACGAATCAAGCTGATTGTGTTTGATACAATAAAAGCATTGATCCTTATCTAGAGAAGCAATTACCTAGGAGGGTGTTGTGATTTCCTATGAACTTCACTTCCTGCCAAGAAAAATAAAATAAAAAAACTCATGTGGCTTTTAAACCAGAAACTCTGATGCAATTTAATTCCTCTGGAGTTATCACTTTGTCCTGGTGTTGAACTTCCTCGAACATCCGAGTCCCACATACACACCGCTACCACTACACAGACACTGACACACTTCCTCCCGGGACAGTGTGTGACAATGTTCCTGTCAAAACAATAACGGAGTGCCGGCTGAAATGACGTCATGGACGAGGGGGTGGGGGTTACCGCTTGTACAAGTTCAGAAACACACAGTATTATTAGTCACAGAAATACCTCTCTGGCTAAATAAAGTGATTCTTTTTGTACATACATACCTTCATTTTTCATGATGTAGTGGACAATCTGTCCCACTGTGTCATTGTTTTCACTGAGGGTGTCGTTCATGTCTGGAAAATAAGGAGACAAATAGAAATGCTTGGATTACTAACGTCGTAATAAGTGTACATAAGAATAAGAATAAGAAGATTATACATCTTAAAGAAAGTCGGCAGCTGACCATAAAACAGAGCGCACAGTGAAACATGTACAGCAGCCTTGAAGTTTGTTTATAAATGAGGCCCGGACCCTTTTACATCATAAACGCCAAACATGACACCCATAAATCATCCAGTAAAGAGCGTTTGTTAATATTACAACTTGATGACACCACTCCCCGAGGTTCTTCTGTTTAACTATAGCAGGAATGCAAACAGTGAGTTCTAATGGAAACCACGTATGTTTGCCTATTACCTGCGATTCAAGCCTGGCAATATATTTTTCTATAATGTTAACTCTATCCGAGTCGTGTTGGCTGTCAAAATGTTAACAAGAGTGTGTTTGTTTTTGTCTTTTTAAACTTCACATGTTGGAAACCTGGGGGCGATGCAACAAGCTCTAAACACACTAACACATTTACATCTCATGCTAATGCCTGCCAAATGTTCTGCCGTGTTCATTGGTTAGTCGCTCGTCTGAGAAAACAGTATGCAGTGTGTTTTGTTTTGTTTTTTTTAGTTAAAACAGCGCTGCTGCTGGAAAGAGTGATTCAAAGTGGTAAAACAAAAACAATGCGCTGAAAGACGCTAAAACGCTCCATAGAGCTGTAATGAGCTGGTGGTTTATTGTTAAAATAAAATGATTAGAGCAGTCTTTAAGGCTCTGTTGGTCAACAAATGTCTCTACCTGATTCATCGCCATACCCACTGTTTGTAAATTTCGCAGAGGAGAGAAAACTGTAATATAACTGTTCAGGAATTGTCATGTGTTGTATCAATGGAAGACATGTGATCAATATGTGCACAGATCCATATAAATGTGCCTTAATACTGAAAAAGGAAGTCGTGACCAAGACCAGAGGGAACTGAGACACAACTTTGAGAGGTTGAAACAAAGTCAAGAGCGGAACCAGGCAGTCGATTCGTGTTTGATTGTTACCTATAATCATACAGGTACATCTCCTTTGCAGAAATTCAGAGGAGTTAACAGAGTAGCCACTGGATAGGTTAAATGCTTCTTTTTAAGTGCCGGTAAAAGTTTACCGTGGTCCCAGCCATCTCAGTGAGCGTTTGCACTGCAGGATTTACACACTGCTGTGTGTTTTCTTGGACGCCGCTTTGTGGTTGGGGAGTTAGGTATAGGATTATGTCTGTCATCTCCTCTCAGACAGCCACACCTACTTTCATTCACTTTCATGTAATGCGTCGGAAGCGGACGTGGAGTGGTGACAACTGTTAACGTAACAATTTAAATTCAGAAGGGAGTAAAGTTATTGGTTGAACTCGAAGCAGGACAATTTGCATCCAGTCCCAGTTACGATGATCATCAAATTTAGTGACATCCCTGCGGTTAAGGTCTTGAAATAAAATCCTTGTTGTCTGAAATTGAGAGACCTTGTGATGACCTAAAAAGTGGTCCTGAGACCGAGACCAACCTCGGGTACTACAGAACACACCCCTGTGAGGCATTTCCTAGAGCTTCCTGTTGATTGCTTCCTGAATTTTTCCTCCCTTCTGATAAACATAATAAGTCTTTCAGCAGTTCATGGTATTCTCCTGGTGTCTCACGGCTGCTTCTGACCAGTCACCTGCGCGATGTTAAAGAAGCAGCTGCTCACAACTCATAGAAAGTCAGTGAAACAGGCTAAAACAGGCGGGGGGAGACAGAGAGAGAGAGGAAGAAAAAAGGAAACCTGATCATTGCGTAACAAGAGAAGACTGGATCGACTGAGTGAGTGAGACCAGAGTACACAAGCAACGTTTTGTTTCTGTTCTTTTGTTACGACGTATAAGAGAGAAAGGGTTGGGCATGTCAAGGAAAGAGTCAGCAGGGGAAAAAACCCCTTATGACTGTTACGTGCTGGCAGGGAGCTTCACGTCTATTCTTTTCCGATTTCTACTCCACATAACACATGGGGTGATTCAGGTCTTTTGCCAACATGGTAAACCGTAGAGATGCGATATGTGCCAAGAGAAACTGTCGAGAGGTTCCTTGTGTGAGAACGGCAGGCAGCACGGCCTCTCGCTTATCTTGGCAGCGTGTTGTAAACGGTTCATAACATTTCTCATACTTGTCACATACCTCGGTGATGCCAGAGGTTTCACATCTGCACAAGAGTTACTACTAACGGGATAACCTCGCCTCTTTGCCAACTCTTGTGCTGCCGCGCCACATATTACAGTGGCAAAAAGTGACGCAACAGATACAGAAGCAGGTACAGTTCAGAAACTATGTCACTGTTCTGAGGCACGAAGACTCGTCGTCACGTACACACAGGGTTCAGAGCATTTGGGCATTATCTAAGGTTATTAAAGGGATTTAAATTGAGTTTCTTTTTGTTTCACCTCGCTTAACACACCCCTGAGTTGAGTCAGAACACGGGCAACGTGAATGCCAAACATCTTCCTGGTTTCTATAGGCCTCCACTCCTTAAAAAGACAGAGACAATGGAGGAGTATTACAGAGATAGGCTGTGATTTAACTAGACAGAGGTAAAGGTCAAAAAACATCTTTTAAATGACTTAGATTGTTAATTAGCTTTCATTCATCAGCACAAACACTGAAAACTTTAAATGTTGCTGCATCAAATAAATAACTTCTCCTTCAATAAATCTGTGACTCATGTGCGTTTCAGTAAGTTTTAATATTCATACTGAGAAACACTGGCTCCATTCACATCCAAAGTCTTTTCTTATCAACACCTGTCCACACCTACTACTACTACTACTACCTGGCACACACCAAACTCATTAGATTCAAGAATGTAGTACAAGCCTGTTGAGTACAAGAGGGCAGGTGGGAGCATCTTGTGACTTCACTGCCGCGATTGCTGTCCTTGAATGTCACAGTCACATGACAGGAAAATGGAAAAAACCTCATGCAGACCCCGTGACTAATTAGGAACCGGTCTCAAAAACAGAAAATCATTTTTTTTCCGTCGACAGAAACGTGATGTCGTCACGGTGCAGACTGTTTGCAAAGAGAGTTTGGCCCCGATACTGAGTCCATCAGTTAATGTTTAACATGAAGTGGAATTCTTTTAATTCGCGTGCTGCGGCGGGAAAGAAGAAGAAGAAGACGAGGTGGAAAAGTCACATGTTTGGTTATGTCAACTCCACTTTTCATGCAATAGTCCTTCAATGTACCTACATTCTTGATACAGTAATCTTTACTGATAGTAATTCACATGCTGGATTCGAATTGCTTTCATAAACACGACCGTAATCACAGGAGATGAGGCAGCATGTGATGTAATTCTACCGTCTATCCTGCGGTATCGCCCAATCAGAGATGCTTGTGCTAATACAAACTGAACTACTGCCGCTGCATCACATTTTGTTTTTTTAGCTTTGACCACAATCAAAAGAAAGAGGATGAGTTTTATTACCGCATCATGCCGGTCCACAGCACACCTCCAGCTCCTCTGCAAGGTAAACAACTGTCAAACGTCAGCGCTGCTGTTGTGTTGACAGTTACGCATGCCGTGCGCAGCCTTGGAGCCAGATCACGTGTGCGACAATTATTGACTGATCTCTTTATCGAAACAATGCAAGTTTGTTTGGATGCACTGTAAACACAAACACACACAAGCTGTTGTTCCGTTTGTATTTTCTGACAATGCAGCTGCTCAACGAGCGTTTCCTCTGGGAACTGATGCACTTGTAGTTTGGCACGACGGCCGCTGGTGTCACCAAAAATCGACCAGGATGGAAATCTTTGCTTAGAAAGTGGTCACCTAAACCTCACTGCATCAGGCAGCAAAACATCCATATAGTCGTGTTCGGCTGTTATATCATCTGATGTGAAAGGACGTGATAAGATAAAATGCTTCAACGTATCAGAGGCCTACTTTCATTTTTAGAACACAGAAATCATAAATCAATAAACTGACCTTTATCTCACCTGATCCTCTGCATAAAAGCAACTCAGAGCATCTTCTCCAATCCCTCTCTTCTTCATCTTAGTTTAATATAAACCTGGCTGAGCAACAATCTTTGAATGCCTACCTCCGCCCATCTCAAGATCTTTTGCTACAATGACTAAACAGTTGCAATAAACACATAAAGATGATCATAACGCTGTCAGACAATCCACAGAGTCACATTTCAGTCAAACCGTGCATGAGAGTGTTTAATGTTTGAAGTCGACTCTGCTGTTTTTCCTACCTCCGCCCATCTCAAGATCTTTTGCTTCTTCCCCGCATCCCTCCTCGCCGTCCTCCTGGGCCTCGGTGGTGCACCGGTAGCCCTTTCTCTTCAACACGTGGCAGATCACAACCCCCAACAGGCCCAGAAGAAAGAAAACAGGCACCAGGATGAACGCCATGTTGGCTCCACCGGATGTATCAGCTTTTCCAGGATCAGGATCCTCTGCAGAGACGAAGGGGGGACAAAGAAACGGACATTATTTTTAAATACTGTTGCAACAGGACAGAAAAACTAAACGATGCATTGTCATTACAACGCCCTTGATGTTAACCTGATATCCACAGTGTGTGTGTGAGGGTGCATGAGGCCCCGGCTGAGCAGCTGAGGGGATTTAAATGCTATGAACTGCAACATGACGGGAGCTTTCATGCCGTCTTCCTGGATCAATCAGGTCTGCTGCTGTCTCTGCTCTCTAACGGCTTAATCTGGCACAAGCTGTCCCTCATTTCACATCTTTGAGGACTCAGAGAGCTGAGACAGAGAGAGATAGTGAAAGGGCAAGACAAACCAAGAACTATAAATGTAAGCACAGAAGAGACAGAGGAAACTATCTCAAAACTGTTGGGAATGCTGTTGGGGACAGTCTGTCTTCTCTCAGGACCACGCTCACACACCTGACGTGCAAATACCACTGAAGGTCATGGGAAAAAAGGTGCAGAAAGCAGCTCACTCACTTGTTTTTATTGTAACTTATTGCAGCAAGAAAAGGTCATAGACCATAAATGTTACCACTCCCACCAGCCCACCGGACTTTAGAACCATCAGCGTGCCACAAGGCGCTGGAAGCAACTTCTGAACTCAACGTACTGCATTTTCAATACAAACAACTTATGACATAACTTTATGGCCGACACTAATGATTATTTGTCCTCACAATGTCATTGTTTAGTTAAGCATTTGTGAAAAGATCGTGAAAACACCCAGAAACCAAAGAAATGTTCTCATAATGTTCATTTTGTCCGACCAACGGTGTTAGGGCTGACTGCCTACCCATTCATTTCAACGGACGTAGTCAGTTTAGGTCGCAGTGGCAACAAAACAAAAACAAAATGTAGTGACCTGCAGCAGAGAAGTCGTAAACACACTCAACTTTCAGAGAAACGCAACCCAACCTCACGCTGCAGTGGCCAATCTGGTCAAACTGGTGACCAGTCAGCCTTAAATATCACTGAAATCGGGCTTTATCGAGGCAGACTTCAAGGAACAAACTATGTTACTCTCCCAGTTGGGTTCTCGCTTGAGTTATTATTCATGTACCAAGCTTTGACATCTGTGTCTGGCTTATATACCAAGAAACTTTCTTTGTTTTTGTTAAAGACAGTGATTCAGTGACATATATAGTAAATGTGGAGTGGTAGTGAGAAAGGAGTTATTTTAGAACCACACCCGTATTTCCACACAAGAATATTCAGTTTGCTATTTATGCCAAAAAATGAAACACTTACAAAATATGTCCAATCTTTTGAATTCAAAACTCTAATTCTGTTGCCAACTTTTGCATTTTTCATGACCGAATGCTCTCATATGACGACATTTTACATTTTTGAACCTGATGCCTTGAAAGTGAGCAGGTCAAAATGTCAAAGGGTAGACCGTGACCTGTGGTCAGCTATAGGCGAAAGGCTCCCCTGGCTCCTGATGTTGGCGCACCACGTGAGGCATTCCAGCACGACACACAAGAGGGCTTTTGTCTTGTCCTGTTCGCATCAGTGTGTGTTTGTGTGTGTGTGTGTGAGAGAGATAGAGAGAGACACAGGGTAGATCACAGTTTGAATAGCATCTCCAATCATATTACAATGAAATCACATGTTCACACCGCAGCACTGTGTTTAGTCGTGTATCCTCATACCTAACCATGTGCCTCCTGATGCATACAGGCATCAATCTGTGCTCTCCCATTGTCCCTGTTAGCTGGTGCATCACACTGAACACACTGATAAAGACCATTGTCTGCTCACTGACCATCCTGTGACCGACTGTTGTGTGTCCGTGCGCTTGTATCTAACACACCAGTAGTCCCACGACTATCCAAAAGAGTAATCATATGGCCAATTGGAGGATTTTATTAAAACCATTAGGAAAGAAAAGCACAAATGGGTTGAAAAGGAGGAGGAGGATTAGAAGTTGAGTCATAAATCTCTTAGTGTGAACAGCTGGTGCCATGATGAAAGTCATCGCAGGGATAGCCAAAAAAATACAGGTGCAGATTAACATTTTGGGGTTTGGTATGCTTTATTTAGATACTTTGTGCCACATTTTTGTAAGGGTACAAATAGGGCTGAATACTGGCCCCTTAAAACTTTGAGTACAGACTGAAACGAGAAGTTTAAGTTTTAAAAAAATGGATGAAACAGAACTTTTAAAATGGTTGGGCAGCTGTACAAAGTAGGAAAGTGCAAACACAGAGTGCAAAAGTATGAAATATCATTACACATACTGGTTTTCAAACTGTGGTATGCGACATCCTACTGGTGGCACTTGGAGGAATCACTGAAATACCTACCAGTGATGGAAAACAACTCTGCAATGATTGAGAAGTCAGCAAGCCCAAGTATCGCAGGACAACGACCCTGTCGATACTATGGAGATGCCAAAGGTGAGCACGGAGCCTGAAGATCCTTCTGCCCCTGGTCGTGAGTCAACAACCGAGACAGAAAGTGAGAAGCAGCTCCGGATGTTTGTTACCATGCTGGCTCTAAGACTGTTGTACAAGTGCAAGCCAGGAGAAGTGGGCCGCCCATATGAAGATACTGGTTAGCCAGACCATGGAGGGACTCGCTGTCACAGAAGGTTTTTGCCTTGATATCAAGGACTTTAAGAAGGTGTGCAAGGCCGTCCTCAAAGACCTTGAGAAGAACTATGGCAGCAAGCAGCTACTGGAGGCTGTAATTGTGACAGAGGATCCAGTTGTGGACACGACCATCGCTCAGTGCTTGCAGGCCGAAATCAAAGACTTCTCTGCTCAGCTTGCAAAGAAAGCTTTTGACACCTTACAACAACTTTTAATTTCTCTTTAAATTTTGTTAAAAGTGTAATCGTAGAGCAAGATATTGGTACTTTCTCTCAGAGTCAAATGTACAACTTCTACGACGACTTCTTCATCGAAACGTTTCCACTGAAACTAACTTTGAATTTAAAAACTCTTATTTTATACTTTTCCAGTGTGTTAATTTAACTTTGTACCAAGCATTAACCTCCATGGTTGTGAAATAAAGTAAAAAAAAACTGCAGTTGCTCAAACGTCCACTTGAGGTTGGCTCCAGCAACGATCGAGAGGTAACATGTGCCTGTAATATGGGTATTCATGCAGAACCGGAGACTACTTAGCCCAAAACCTACAACTATCCAACATAGAATGATGTAAAGCCAGAAGAAAAGCAGAAAATCTTTAGATTTAAAATGAGAAATGAGAATATTTGACATTTTTACTTGATAATCTGAACTTGGGCCCATCATTTTTTGGATCATTTATTATCCAATTTAAGTTTTATAGAGTTATATATCAGCAAAGTTCTTGTAATCCTGCCACAACACTAAACTCTGCTGTCTTTAACAAGCTTGTTTTGATACCTGAACAAACTACTTGGGTATCATATTGACTCCAGTAGTGAAAAATGTCAAATAATACTCAGGCCTGGGTGTAAAAAGATCCTCAAAACATGAACTGCAGAAGAGAAGTAACTGTTTATTTTGACTTTGGGATGAAAATGTGCCTACATGACATATTGTGTTACACACGTGGTTGACCGATCCGATGATTTCTTCCTTCTGAGTCACACAACTGCTCCTAGATACATGGAAAATCTCACAATGAGCATCGCAGCAGGTAGATATGAAAGTCAGCGGTTCCCTGCCAAACTCACTACACCATCACTGATAAGAGGTATTCCCAAAAGTATCAGCAAAAAAGTACTTCTGTCTACAGAGCCAAATCCCTCGATTGATTCATCTTTCGCAGCTTGGCACAGGCATTACTGTTCTGCTGGTTTAATTTCCTGCAGGTTTACTGGGGGATTTATGCTGCGAGAAGTTCTGTCTGCCTGAAGGTTATCGATGCCTCGGCTACAACCGACTCTTAAACGGAGCTGAGAGTCAGTTCGGCCTCTTCTCTTTACACCCAGACACACACAATATGGAAAGCGTTACTGATCGGTGGTTAGTGCTGATGACCTTGGTCAGAAAAGAGGATGTTAATGTTTCTCCCTGCTGATATCAGCAGAAAACCTCGTGGCACCAGGAAACACGTGTGTTCATTGACCTGAATTGCATTTTGATTATTTCCAACTTCCGGACCAAAATCTTTAAAAACAGCAACTCAGAAGCGTTTTTTCCTCATCTGGGACTGACCTCTCAGCTACATTCAGTCAGTAATCTGATCCGTAACCAGCTGTAACTGCATTATTCTCCTCCATTGACTTATATTTGGAAGGAGAAAGGAAATGGAAACTCTTTGACGTCTCCTCATTGACCACTGTTTAGCTGGTTAATAACCTCTCCTCTCCTCCTCTCTTACAACCAATGTTTTATGTCCACATTAAACTTTGGACACACCACAGTGTGGGCTGTCCATTCAACCCCAAGACGAGAATAGAAAGCTTGACAGTTTTATTCCACAGCTCAAATCTCTCTTTTCTTGTCATGGTAGCTTCAAGACAAAGAGTATCAATCAGTAAACAGCTGGAAAATACAGAATAATAACGGGTTAAAAGTCAACCCGACTGTCTGCGGCAGCACCATTTCCTCATATTCAGGAAATCATGCACAGCTAAGAAAGCAAATTTGAAGACCCGGCAACTAACCACATCTTCAGATTACAGACGTGTCAACCTTTGCTCCCTTATCCAGTTAGTTTCTGAGCGGAGATGAAACCTCTCGTGCTGCTTCACATGCTCACATACTTTCGCTCTGACACAAGTGAAAGATGCAAAGGCCAAAGGCTGCGCATTATGCCAAATATTCCCCCCCTTGTGTGTGTGTGTGTGCTGGTATGACTGCGTATTATTCAGTCCTGCTTATTGGGAAAAAGTTGCAAAACTGCATTCTCGTGCTACGAGCTGAAAATAAAGAATGGGAAACGGCTTCAAACGAAAACAGAACAATTCAACGGTCACGTAAAGGCCACAAGTAATATATTGTTTAATGTACTTGTTATTTTCTGAAATCCTCGGTCGAGAAAATATAAATATCTTGCAATTTCACCCATCTTTTTAGTGCAATATATCCTTTTATGTATGTATAAACACATTTAATATAATGCTACACATCGTGTGTGTATTCAATAATCTGTTTATAGCTTATATAAATCATATTCCTAGTATCTCTTTGATTGTTCTGTTGTATTTTTAATGTATGTTTCCATCTTGTGTATTTTGAGCTGCTGTAACAAGTGTATTTCCCCGCTGTGAGATCAATATTGTCCATCTTACCTTATCTCGAAACTCGAAAAACACGTTAAAGCAGCAAGACAAGATGTTGAAATGAGGCGATGTTGTTGCTGATTTATTCTCTGCCAAATGACTAAACAATGAAACCGGTTCAGCTCTCGCCACATGTGAAACGAGGATATCACACTAATTACCAAGAAGTCACCGCATCAAAAGATCCTCTTACTGTGGCATGTACGAAAATGTAGCTCGATACGAGCGATGGCACGGCTCCAGAGCTTTGGCCTCATGAGTAACATCCATTTAGTTTGTGGAAGGAAAAAAAAAAAACTTATATCTGAGGTTAATTTGAGATCATTATGAAGCTGTGGAATAATGGTTGGCATTTGTGTTACAGTGAGTGTCAGGTGAACAGATTCCCAATCTTTTTCTGTTCATGACCACTGAAAATGAAGCAATGTGTGTTCATGACCCTTCAGGACAGATCTTAAGTCTTGTGTGTGGGTCAAAATGTATCAGATATTGTTTTATTTGGAGGATTTTTACAGGCCTAAGGAGGTGAAAGATGTTAATAGTTAGACAAAAGTCAGCTAAATAAACAACAAATGTTCCTTTCTCATCCCTTTAAATCATCTTGTCACCGCTCAGAGTTCTCTCGAGACGTCATGAAGAGAGGAAGGACGATGGAGGAGGAGGAGAGGAGGGTCCCCGACCTCCAAGTTGGCAACCACTGACCAAGACCACAATACGTTCCTCGGCTTGCAAATGAGTGCCGAGCTGAACTGAAAGCGCGTGCATGAAGCTGAAACGAACCCAGATGTACATTATAACTGTAATGTGCGTGCACACACGCACACAGAAACATCACATGAGTGTGTTACATGACTTGATCTAATTGAATAAGGACTCAGCCATGGCCTTCTTGCACAGACTCCTGTGAAAATGGAAACAGGCCTCAGCATTTAAAAAAGATTATGAAGAAAACCGAAGGCTGACTTGTAGTATATATATATATTTTTATATCTATTGCAGAGACATGTACAGTACACTTCTGACGCAGTATTTCAAAATACTCTTACTTCAACATCCTGACAAACAGCCTAGTCAAACACACATTCATTCATTCATCCAGATAACAGAGATCTTGTTGTGAAACTCCAACATTATGACACCATATAACCTGTAACAATGAACCCAGCAGTGAGCTCTTAAAGTGAGGGTTTAATACAGAGAAATAAGAGTTTATACAGGGTTCCCACACCTTTTTCATGAACAAATTCAAGCACTTTTCAAGCACCTTCAAGCACCAGTTTTTCCATTTTTCCAGCACCTTTAAATAGGTAGCCTACTAGTTGTGTTTGCCATGATGGTCATGGGACGCGCAGCGGTGCCACTGTATGGCATAATAATATGGGTCTAATTAGCATTATTTCATATGGTGGTAGATTGACTGCTTGTATTCTCAGCTTGTGAGCGGTGTATTTCTCGGCAGAACACCAAGCGAGTATGATAAAGTAAATTTTAAGCATTTTCAAGCACTTCACAAAAAAATTCAAGCATTTTCACAACCTTGAAAACACTGAATTGAAATTCAAGCATTTTCAAGGAATTCAAGCACCTGTGGGAACCCTGTTTATATAAAAAGGGAGGACGTGCCTTGGATATTTGGATGAAATCATCTTGAGTATTTAGGTTACAGAAAGCTGTGAGTTTAAGGCTTTTAAGTTCCTTCACCTGAGATGTGCTGACATCCTGTAACACTTATTAATATCATGAAGACATATCAGTGTCAGGGTTGAGTCATTTAAGTAGTTTGCACTGAGGTGCTGGTGCACACAGGTTTATGTTTATGTTTCCTCTCACTGCTGGCTGTACATCCTGACATAAACACACACACACACTCGAGGTGTGCTGTAACTTTTGTTTTCAAGTTTAAGTTTTTTCTGTCCACGTCGGTACATTTCCATAAAGCTCCAACACACAGGCGCCTTTATATAACTTAATAAACGTGTCTACGACAGCAAACTTTACTTAAAAACGACAGCAGACCGTGCTGCACACACGGGTTTTTTTTCTAAAGACAAAACGTGACGGCTGTGAACTTACGCGTCAGGGTGGTGTTGGCCATGGATGCACAGGACCGTCGGTAGCCGGTGTTGACGTCTCCAACAGGCGGCCGTGAAGGCTGTAAGTCACCGCGGACAAACCAAAGTGTTACAAAAAATAAAAAGAGAGAAAAGAAAGGAGGGACTTACTAACATTTCCTAATTCCCAACGAGCGGATACGCCCTTATCTTAAAGAGGTAAACCCACATTTGAACAGAGAGGGCGGGAGAGCGAGAGGACCACCGCATCCAGACTTCCGTCTTCGTTGCAGGCAGGGCCGGCTGCCGGCACGAAGCGGGCCCGGCTGCGGTCACACTACACGGGCCGGAGAGGGAGGGTGGTGGGGGGGTCAGCACACATTAACCTGGAGTATGATGCTTGCTCCTCTTTGTACGGTGTTAATAATCTTCTACCAATAAATATACATAACTGATCTAGTTAATGGACTGAGTGACTGAAGAGGAATATTGCTTTTTTTCTGGAACTACTGCAATTATTATTATTATTATTATTATTATCGTAGTAGTCATAATAGTAGTAGTATTAGCAACAACAGCAGCATATTCAATTCAATGTATATTCATGAAATTAAATAACTACTACTACTACTACTACTACTACTACTACTACTACTACTACTACTACTACTACTACTACTACTACAACAGAGAGCTATATTAATAATGATAAACAATAATGAGGGTGGTGGGGGGGTCAGCACACATTAACTTGGATTATGATGCCTGCTCCTCACTTTGTACGGTGTTAATAATCTTTTACCAATAAATATACAGAAATGATTCATTATGCATGAAGGGAGTTATAATTTAAGGGCAAAAAAAATAAATAAACTTTTATCTAACTTTAATTCAGACAATTGTTGTGTCTCAGCAGCAGCATTCACTGCTTCATTGACTTTGGACTCTTACAAGCCAGGAGGATAATCGCACTATTGGAAAAATATGGACGCACCTTCTATTGGAATGTGGACAAAAGAGCTGATGTCCTGTCTCGCTTTGGAGAGACTAACATATATTGGAAAAAAAGAAAAACATTTTTTGCTAGCTTATGGAGACCTTATATAGACTTTATGAAAACTCACAACCTTGAATTGTGATTATTGTACCAGTTCTGGAATTTATTATTATTATTATTATTATTATGATTATGATAGTATTATGATTATTATTATATTTTATTTTTGTTTTTGCCAGACTGGGGTACAATGTGTTAAAATATTCATGTTTGAATGTCAATGTTTAAATCAATAAGAAAATCGCAATAAAAAATGTGTAAAAACAAAACAAAAAAAACTTTAAAGACAAAGAGGAGGAGGGTTTTTGTGTTTCAGTTAGTGGGGTGAGACTATGGAACAGGTTTACTATGGAGTTGAAGCAATGTCCAAATATGAAACGGTTTAAAATGAGGTACAAAGACACTATTTTTAAGAGGTACAGAGATATAGGGAGGTGTTGGGTAGCACTAAGTGTTATGAGGTTATTGTCTCCTTTGTTTTGTTTTTTTATTGTTTCTCTTTGTGCATGTGTGTATTGTATTAAGTGCATATGTAGGATTTATTTTTGTTTTGTTTTGTTTTTTGTAATACACAGTCAGGGATATATTTTATTCATCAGTATCAGGTATATCTAAACAAGTTGCAAGGAAGCTTGGTATTGTCATTCATTATTTAAAGAGAAGGGGTGGGAGTTATTCTTCTTCATCCAATCAATCAATCAATCAATCAGTGACAGTTAACTCTTTTCACATGCTCTCACACTACAGCTACAGATTCATATCTGTATTGAAAGCCAGCTGGGTCAAATATACGTGATTTTTTTTGCATCAAGTGGCAACCTCCAGTGCTGGGAAATGAAGTGGAAGTGCTAAAATACTGGGGTGAACTGACCTGTTCAGGTGATATTAAGGCTCAAAGTTGCACATAATTAACAGCGTGACTGCTTAATCGACGGGCCGATGCCGGTACAGATGGCTTATTTGAGAACCCAAGCAGTGAAACTATTCTTAATATAGAATACACTGAAACTGACATTGATATTGTTGAAATTAAGTTATATTGCTGAGTCTGTTCAAAGCAATACATTGCTCTGCTTCTGTAGGTAATACTCCTAGACTTTGCATAACTATCCCTTTAATGATTTGTTGCTGTATTTTTATTTTAATCCTCAAGAGCCTGTGCAAAAAACAAAAACAAGTGAAGCTGAGGGAAAAACCTGCAGCCTCACAGCAAGCTGCCACCTACTCTCCTGCTGCTGTGCATCAGTTACTGGCCCTGTACCATAACTGGAACCTACCAACTGCGTAGAACCATAGGGTGAGCTAGATTATTACAAAATTTCCAAAGTGTACGAGTATAATGAACAAAAGTATCAAGAATGAGCACAACTACACAGAAACTGTTGTGATTTCACTGCTGATCATGTTAGTTTTTACATCAGTGTTATGCAGTGCTGCCCTCTATTGGACACATCAGGCTGCTTACAGTTGAATTTGCAGTATTTGCAGTATGCATATTTGATATGTGCAAAGTTTAGCATGCAAATGTATCCAACCCCATGTTCATTAAAGGATTTTAAAGGCATCTTCAGTTCAAAGCATTCAGACGTCAAGTATATACCTCAGTTTTCCCACAAACATGACAGAGAGTTCATATATGTTCATTGCACAGCATGAAAAAATAGTTCACATTTGAAAATTTGTGACTCAACTGAAACAACCTGGCTTTATATATATATTTTTTTACATTTAGGTAGGTTTAAAGTGGTAAACATGACAGTGCAGTAAACTGGTCTGACTGTCTGCAAGATGTGGACATAAGCACCTGCCAGTAGCTGGTGCCAAACACTCACACCAGACTATTGGCCAGATGGCTTTGTGCTGCTCAACCAATGAAAATGCTGTAACTTCACAATAATAACCACGGAGCTGGATAGAAACACATTTTTAAAGCAGCTGCAATGGAAATCTGCAGAATAAGAAAATGCACTAACTTTCCAAATCATGTGCAATCAAATGTTCTTTAGCTTTGCACTCTGTGTTAATATAAAAATATTAATTAATGAAGCTTTAACATTATGTTATGCATGAATGCATCAACCCTAATACTGCTCTGCAGCTCTGTGCAGCTGCACAGGTTGTTGACTATCACAAACATGCACAGACAAGCCAAACTATAGAGCTGACACCACTGACTGGTGCAGAAGGTGCATCATTTACACATGAGAGAGGGCCAAAGAGGTGGCACTGCAAAGGAGCATGTACTGAGCATGCTGTGCATACATAATGTTTAAATCTATGACACATTATGAACTAAATTCTTGTCTCCCACATAGTAATACATGCACGTTATACGTTTTTATTGTGTTGTAATTATATCAGTGAAAAAATTTAGTTTTTTAGGGGGGTAAAGTGTCTTCTTGCTTGATATATCTCCTCCCATTAAATATTAGACTGTATTGCCATATTGTGATTATTTACACTCTGGCATGTGCCCTACATCTGCACTGTTTACAGCCTCTCAGCAACCACCCCGTCTGCCGCGTGCCTTCAGAGAGGGCAAGGAGATCAAATGACGTCACCGTACAGGAGCACGTTGAAATGTGCATGCCTGGGCCTTGCCGCAGCCGTAAGTACGAGGCAAACGTGCAGCAAGAAATCGCCCTGTGCAGTTTCGAATGTGTAAAAGACCAGATGAGGACAATTTATTTATTTTTGCCTGCTTGGCAATAACTGATCTAGTTAATGTGGACTGAGTGATTGAAGAGGAATATTGCTTTTTTTCTGGAACTACTGTCATTATTATTATTATTATTATTATTATTATTCGTTAGTAGTCATAGATGTAGTATGTAGTAGTAGTATTAGCAACAACAACAGCAATTCAATTAATGTATTTCTTCAATGAAATAAATAAACTACAACTACTACTACTACTACTTACTACTACTAGGAGAGATGATATAAATATAACAAATGACTAACAGATAGGTGTAGGAATAATAATAATAATAAGTAATATATATATACTAGATATATTTTTGTTTATTGGGGGGGGGGGGGGGGTCTGGATAATAAATCTCCTCCCATTAAAATTTTTTTGACTGTATTATTATATTATATTACGAACTACGCTATTTTTTTGTGATTATTATGATATTGCTTGTAGTAGTAGAAGTCATAGTAGTAGAATTAGCAACAGCAGTACATTTAATTTACATTCCTAAAAATAATAAAATAATAATAAATAAAATAATAATAATAAAATAATAATAATAATAATAAGAGAAGAAGAAGAAGAAGTTAAGAATTAGTAATTTAAAATGTATTATTTATCATTCATCATCAGGGCCTGAGGATTATATTTTAAGTTTATGTACTACAATCAGTCTTTGCACAAACTACTAATAGTAACTAGCAGCACCTGACACAGACAGAATATTAAATTTAATTAGATTCATTATTTGTCACATAAAATCATAAAAGAACAATCATAGTGAAATACACTATACACATTCCTGGATTTTTGGATGAGCATGACATTTTAGTCAACAACTAGCTCAAAATGCTGACAGTGAGCTCGCAGTATCCTAACACTAAAATGCCACTGCGCTGTTATTGCCGGTATTACGGTCCTCCCAAGTAGGCCACATTAAGCGTGCGCACGGGCTACGCCCTCTAATGTTCCAGTGTGTTTGGAGAACAGCTCAGGACCAGGCACCAGGCAACGTGAGCACAGAGCCCCGTGCGGCTGGCCCCGCCCCTCCCGACCAATGAAAACGCGTCTGGGCGTGTTGGAGGCGTGGCCTCCACCTCGTACTGTCCAATCAGAGCGGCTCGCTTCAAAGTTGTTTGCCAGACCGTGCGCCGGCACGTGTATCCCTGCGTGTAAACTACAGTTGGGGGGCGAGCAGAAAATGTCTTGAGAGCAAATACGAAGCGAAGGCTGTCGATGCTAGCCGGATTTACGCTGCCTCTTTGACACTTTCCACGCACCTCATCCTGGAATAACAAACCCGCTGTCGTCGTGAAGCGTCTCTAAGGTGAGCTGTGTTTGTTGTGTTTGTCGTGTCTTATCTGTGACCGTCGGAGCTAACATGCTACAGAGCAGCTAACAATGCGCCAGTGTCCTAACTGCAGACGTCCCTTTGTTTTAAATTCAACACAGCCACAAATTACAGCTCATAAACAGCTTTTATCCTCGTGATTCACAGGCGACACTCGGGTGTTGCATTTTAACCCTTTAAAAACGTCGGATAGCATCACGATAAATAAGCATTTAGTCGTTATTTGAGTTGGGGAGGAGGGAGGGAAAAAGAAAAGCCACTAACTGACTGAGCCTGCAAATGGTGACTTTTTTTTATTTATTATTTATTTACCATGAACCTGTCTGTTTTTGTCTGTCTGTGGGGTGGACATACATGTGGACGTTGCACAATGTAGTATCATGCCCTGCTGTGATAGGTTCATGCTGCACGGTGTTTACGTTATGCTTGCAGATGATTACGTGAAACATGGTCTGCTGAAACGTGTTTTTTTCCCTTCTTTTGGACATTAAATAAACCCTCATCTGTTATTCATTATTAACACTATCACATCTGAGCTCAATTCATATTCAAAGATATTTCTGTGCACTTGCTTGACACCTGTTTTTTTAAACTGGGACATGATGTGTCCTTAATGTACTTTGTTGAAGGCAGGCTGTGTCCTTCCAGTCTAATCAGATCATGTCCACAGATTGACAACTGTTGCAATCCACCCAGTTCATCTGGCGCTGCTGTTGCACCTAGACATGCTGCATCCCAGCATTCCTCTTGTCACATGCTTGGAACATTGTGTTATAAGTCAGCTGTATGTATTTTTTTACACATAAGTGACGAGCTGGCATCTGTGTTGTTGCATTTGTGGGAATGTAAAGCCAAGCCCTCTCCCGACACTATAAGAGCTCTGTGTGGTGTACTAGAGAGATGTGCAGGCATCTGCAAGGATGTAAAACCCGGAGATTCCTGCAGACACACACACCCTACGGCCTGCCCGAGTCGTGCATAAGCATCCTGAAAGTTTGATTATAAGCAGAAATGTAACCCTGCCTGTCCTCACGTGTGACTTTTTAATAAGTCTCAGAGGGAGCTGTGGGTGGATGACACCTCCAAGCGCATGCATAAGCGAATCAAACTCGTCAGCCAGCCGGGGCAACGCTAAGTTTGCATGGGTGGCACAAGAAGGTGAGATGCCAGGCAGTGGCAGTGGCAGAGGTGGAGCGATCACATGTTTGGTGGTGGACTGACTCAACACACGAGACGGGACAAGTTATCAGTCACTCACAGTGTTACTTTTGAAATGAGCGAGAGATTGGCCAGCAGCGAGAGTTTGATGGACATCGACGCCTTGTTTTCTCCTGCTTGTTTGTGCCTTCGCTAGCCAGAGAGAGAGTCACGCAGCGCCTCCCACTGAATCTCTTTCCTGCTGGAAAACCGTGAAAAACAAAAAGCTTGAGGCTTAGGTGACAGAGGGAGGAGAGCAATTTGTGGGAGAATAGTATGATGGTAGAGGTTTGCCCCCCCATGTTCTCAGGCAACAATAAAACAGTCAGGGCCACAATTGAATTGACCACAAGCTTCCTGTAAATCTCAAACCCTCACTGTTCTGCAATTATAAATCAGTCCCGGGTTTGTTTGTTTGTAGGGTCATGCCTTTAAAATGGTGGCAATTATATGTTTTTGTCAAGCTCTACAGGGGTTGTTGTTTAACAAAGCTGTGTGTTTGAAGCATGGATTATTTCCTTATTACCATGAGTTATCTGGTGTCTTTATTAAACTGTGATTATTGGTGTTATTAAGTGTGTAATCCCAAAGGTATTAAAGTTAAGTTGGTCCTCTCTAATATAGCGCTCTATGTTGTTTACAGCAGAAGCTTGACATGTAATAGACCAATGATACAAAAGTTAAAGGACCAGAGGACTCGCCCTCTCCTTCCAAGCATGAAGGAGAAACTACAGTGGCCATGAAATGTGCAAAGGCCTTATCTAAAGTCAGTGTCTGTGGATGTCAAAGGCTCATTCTGAAGTCACAAAAACATAACGGCTTTTTATTTTTAGGCGATTATACATGAAAGAAAACGTAGTTATCATATTATATTCCAATGGTGTCATACTGTGTAAACAGAGCTGCCTAAATCTGACACACTGGACCTCGAATCATGTCTGAATTCTGCATTGAGGCTGATGTAATTATATTTTTATCTCTTACCACAGTTACCAACAGTCATGACTCACCTTTCGGAGTCTTTACCAAAAGGCTGGTCACAAGTATTTTGTCTTCATGACTTGATATATTTATTATAGAAACAGGGCAGCAGGACTAAGGCTGAGGATTACTCAAAAGTATGATCACATGTTTAGGGATCAGTTAAAGAAGGGGCTGGACTCTTTACACATTTTACTGGTTAGAATGTGGGTTGGTTATAGTTTGTTTATTACATTATAATAACTGCTCCTGCATCATCAGTTGTGGTCTGGACACATCAGCATGTGGTTCCATTTATCTCAGCAGTCGATGGAGAAATCATTAAATTTGTTGACAGAGACTAGAGCGTCTGATATTTGAGAAGAATGATTCATTACTTAAAAAGTGGAGTTTGCACAGGTAACTCTATCGGGACGCTCTCAAATTTGATGATTTTATCAGTGATTATTGAGATAATAAGGCTCTGAGATCATTTTGGCTGAAGTAATCACATAACAGAACTGTTGTATCAGCACATGCTGATGCTCCGTTAGTGCATAATGTCACTAATGGAGCATAAAGAAATTATTTAAAACAAAACAAAGTCTTCTAATTTTATGAATGTCCATTTAAAGATGTCTCATTAATTGGTTCAGAGTCATCGATCACATGCTTTGCCGGATTTATTACTGTAAAGTTCAGGGTAACGGATACAGATAACTCTTCCAGTGTGACTAACGTGTGAACGTGATGGGATTCACATACCATCATGACACAAATGAATTATTTTCTTGTGGTTGGGTTGCTTCAGCCAAAACATTAAACGAGCCACCTGCCAACCAAGTGGCAACCTCTGTGGCTGTGAAGTGAAGCCAGTGTAGAAATGCAGTTCATCAAACGTCCACTTGAGGCTGGCTCCAGAACGAGTCAGTCTCCATAAGTCCCCATGTTAAAATGTCCAACTTCACAGTAGAAATAAACATGTTTACAGCCTGGTACAAAAAAATTTTTTGGTCTCTATAGCTAATTTCCCCGTTCATGACATTCAGATTATATTAATTCTTAAAGTTATGTATAATTAACAGTGTGACCGCTTCAAAACAGCACATCAGAAACCTACGGGGCGACGTCACGTACATGACATCCATTCTTTATACTATCACTAGTGCTGCCAATCTGTTGACAACTGAACATCTACATACAGCGAAACAGGGGAAGTTGGCGAATATTGCGCACACGAAAAATCGTACCTCGGGTGATGAATCGCCCTCGCCGCTCGGTTAAAAGTGGACGATAACTCATGTGCGCAGTCTCCAGGCCGATGCGTCACTGCAGTTTATATACATGTTTATTAACCAATTTATCACTTGTACTCACACCCACCCTACACTGTTCATACTACATATATTTATATTTGTGACTGAAACACATATACTTAATTAGCCCACACCGTAACTAATACATTATACTGCAAGGGTGGCTACACCAGATGTAATATCTTAGTGTATTTTCACTCTAATAACAATAATAATAATAATATAATAATAATAATAATAAATAATAATAATAATAATAATAAAGTTGAATTAATTAATAAATAAGAGGGGACAACTGTCTGCGAGTGAGGACGTTATGATCTAAAAACATTGAAATTCTCATAACGGTTCATAACACAAAGCTGTTTTAGAACAGTCGAGCCTTTCTAAGTGAAACAGCACACAAGAAGAAGAACTGCGTTACAACACTCACTTTTGGTCTGATAAATCCCACTTTTTGTCGCCAGCACCGAAAAAAAACCTATAAACTATATTTGGCTGCTGACATGCACAGATCAAAACCGACAACAAAGCAACAGATAAATGAGTTGTTCAAGATGGGGAAAAAAAGCAACAGCTCACTGGTTGGCCCCCTCCTTAAATGTGAATATTTGTCAATTTCCTGAAATATTTGGCCATTTTTTTATTGATTTTCTGACATTTCATAGACTAGATAGCTGAACCAACCATCAAAATAATCATTACTGCAGCTCCAGGTGCTGTCAATGTAATCTGACATGACAAGTCTTTGTTTATATTGTGTTGTAATACAACATGGAGCACAGGGCATGAAGCATGTCTGTGTAAAAGTTGTAGTAAGTAGATAAACTCTGTTTTTTTTACAATAACGACCACAATCTGCACAGAAATACACTAAAATAAATTATAATTAATTATAGTATAAAAGAATAAGTCATAAAAAAAATAATAAAAAAGCATTAAACACTTCCCTACTGCATTGGTGCAGACGGAGGCTGCAGGCGTGGCTCCGTTGCGTGAACATGTGTGAACTTCTCGCTTCACTCCGCACAAAAACACCCCGCATCACGACATGTTTGTATCACTCAGTGACAAAAAGTAGTACCGTTTTAAATCATCCGCTCTGATCTGTCAATATTACAAACACCTCCTCTCTCTCTCTCTCTCTCTCTCTCTCTCTCTCCTCTCTCCTCTCTCTCTCTCTCTCTCTCTCTCCTGTGTACATGCGGCACGTGTACGAGGTGCGCGGCGGTGTTTTCCGCAAGCCTCGCCGGCTGCTGATTGGTCGGCGCGCGGACCAATCAGAGAGCGCGCCACCTAAAGCCTGCGACAAGGGAGGAGCTGACTGCCAGACACTGGTTCAGCTCCGCCTCGGGGCTTGCAGGTTTAACTACAGAGGGCGATGTGCAGACCGCGGGACTGATTCACGACCAGTGTCTGTGGCACACGGGTACTGTAATGATGTACGTTTGAGCATGCATGAGCTGGGTGCACTTCTCAGCACCACTGACACATACTTGTCAGAGTAGTACAATTACATAACAGTAAGTTATTGTACTGTTACAAACAAATGCGTGCACACATCACACATTGTATCTAAAATAGTCAGTCAGTTCTTGATAATATCTAATCATTTATAGACATTAAAATATTATTTAAACCTAATCCTAAAAATTAATTGATTTTAATTGATAGACTTAGATGGTAAATCTCGTAAAATCTTCACACAACTAAAACTTTCACATGAAAATGGAGTAACAGTCTGTAGATTATCTGCATACCCGCAAACACCCCCCGTTTTGCTCCACGCTGCTGAGCCACATGTTTCATAATCTTCCAAGGGTTATGTAACGAAGTAAGGAAAGCTCTGCAGGCTTGCATGTGACCACACACACACACAACACACACACCACACACACACACACACACACACACACACCCGGCCTGATCTAATTATGCTACTGCTGGATTTTCTGT